>NW_010130767.1:20688-23270 GCF_000699245.1 Pterocles gutturalis | reverse complement strand
GGGTAGGGAGGGGATGGGGACCATCTTGGGGGGGATTGGAAACTGCAAGTAGTGTGACAGATTTGATCAACTGTTTTGTTTTGTTTTTTTTTTTTCTGTTGTTCCCTCTCGGGTTTTGTTTTTGTTTTTGGTTTTTTTTTGGTTTTTTTAAGTGGATTATTTAAACGTAGGCCACTCGCTGCCTCCTCCTTTTGTTGTGAAATGCCAATCCTGGTCATCACGCAAGCATTATAACGAGCCTTATGAGTCCTAAAAAAGAAAAAAAAAAAAAATGCATTAAGTTGCACTTTCTTCGAGGAGGGGTGGTAGTACAGTATTTCTCTGGCCAGTACGAATGAAGTTTTTTTACTTTAACATATTTAATAGTTACATAGCTCCAACTACGGCACAGCAGCTCGTCAGATAATTAGCTTTGAAGTCTGGGCACAATTGAACCAACTTCCGTAGTGAATCTTGATACCGCTCGACTTTGGTGTACAGTGCGATTAACAGATAGTGCTCCTAGTTAAAGTGTTTGTCAGCATCCTTTTGTCTCTTAATTCCATTTTTTTTTCCTATTTTTTAACAGCCACACCAACCTGGCATGTATTTTAAAATAATAATATAATAGTAAAAAAATTCTCCCTGTTCAAGTAGATTTTTTTTCCACCTCTCAACGCTGAATAAATGCCATAAATCCATCAAACGGTCTAAATGTTCCATCTGTTCTCCTGTTTTGCCAGTTATATAGTAATGAAAAATACATTTGTAAATTTTATGCAAGAAATGGCAAACGTATCATTATTTTGGAATTGTGTATGTAAAAGTTATATTTTTACATGTAGACTCTTGTTATTATGTGTTTTAATACATTGTATCAGGTTTGGTTTTTTTTGTTTATAAAAATCTGTGTGGTTGAAAAAAAAAAGTCTCATTTAAATGAAAATAGTGATGAGATACGAGAATCTGAATTTTATGTTTGTTTCTGAAAAAAAAAAAAAAAAGAACAAATACGATAGCTACGACGTGCTCACCTTCGACATCCCCATCCCCATTTGGATTAGCTGTGTGCGTGCTGGAAAAAAAACAAAAAACAAAAAAACAAAACAAAAAAAAAAAAAACAAAAAACTGTAAATATGTTAAGTAGCGGTAAAACTTTTCGACGTTTTGATTTGTCGATAAACTTTCTGAAATGTGGAGGTGGATTCAGCCCGCTAGAGGAGACCGCGCTAAGGCTCAATTCCCAGTGGCAAAGGCTGATGGCAGGAGAGACGCTGGACTTGGAGCAGGGGGTTTCATAAAGCTCGAGCCCACCCGACGCTGACAACGGGTGGATTGGCCCTCCGGATGGTGTGAAGAGCACGACGCCAATGAACAAGCCATATATATATGTATATTATTTTTTTTTTCCAGGAAAAACCCGGCGGACCACACTCAGTTTTTGGTCTGTCCGGTCAGGGGATAGGGACCGGCGAGGAGATTGTCACCGAGATGCTGAGGACTATACTTCTGCTAAACTGCATTAAAAAAAAAAAAAAAAATTATAAGATCAACTTCATGTTTATTTAAAACAATCTGTGGACAGAAAAAAAATAAATTACGAATTTAGTTTCTGGAACTTAAAAAAAAAAAGGAAAGAAAAAGCTTTTCTTGTTCTGCGGTGCTGGTGGCTGCGGTGTGGATGCTGGCAGCACGCTGCGGGCTCTCCGGGGCTCCTGGGATGCAGGATGCTTCCTCATCGGTCCTGGATGTAAGGACTGAGGATCCTGGCCGGCTTCCACTCCAGACGAGGCAAGATTTAAAAACAAAAAAACTCCCCATGAGTACACGACACGTGTAATCCGTAATTTTTTTTTTCCCGCGATTTCCCAGCCCAGGTAAGGTGTGCGCATCCCGAGCTGCCTTTCTCCGAGGGGATTGAGCTGGTGACACTCAGTGAAAGCGCTGAAGGTTGTAGAAAGTTGGTCATAAAACCAGGCTGAGAAACTCTGTCAAAGCAAGCAAATCCATCCTGAGCGAGCAGCTTTTTCCGAACCGATCCACCTCCACTTTCAAGTAAATTTAGGATTATGTGGAATTAGGGGATCTATCCATCTCCAGAACTTTTTGACCATTTGTCTTCTGTGTAGCTGCAAGGAACACTAATGTTTATACAACTGTCAGTCCTACCAGTGATGCAACTTGTACTGATGCAGTCTTCCGACGTTTTTGTTTGGGTTTTTTTAAGTTTTGGTTTTTTTGGTTTGTTTTTGCTTCTTTTTTTTTTTCTTTTTTTTTTTTTTTTTTTTTCGGGGCAGGGGGGGAAGGCGATGAAGACGGGTGGTCAAGGAGAGGAGGGGATTCACCTTTGTATCCAAGAAGGCAGAATATGATCTGTGTCCAAAAGTGAACAATGCAGATTATTGCCGGGAATGAAGAGATTTCAGTGGAAACAAGCACAAATTTCGGGGCAGGGGGGGAAGGCGATGAAGACGGGTGGTCAAGGAGAGGAGGGGATTCACCTTTGTATCCAAGAAGGCAGAATATGATCTGTGTCCAAAAGTGAACAATGCAGATTATTGCCGGGAATGAAGAGATTTCAGTGGAAACAAGCACAAATTAA
>NW_010130767.1:13402-20526 GCF_000699245.1 Pterocles gutturalis | reverse complement strand
GGCCCTTCCTTTTTGTTTCATTTTTGTTTCGTTCGTTTGGGTTTTTTTTGTTTTTTTTTTTTTTTTTTAATAATTGTTCTTTTTCATGGGACTTGAAGTTGATTCATATTTGTGCAGTGCTGGTTTGACCATACTCATTTCAAGTATTATAGACTTATGTAATGGTGAAAATATATGAACTGTGGCCTTTTTCATTCTTGTTACTTGTGATGCAATTAAGTGAAGATAAGAAAAAAAAAAAAAGCAGAGATTTACCATGTATCAGTGCCTGGCTTTTTGTTATAAAGCTTCGTTTGTCTAGTGCTCTTTTTGCTATAAAATAGACTGTAGTACACCCTAGTAGGAAAAAAAGAAAAAAAACTAAATTTAAAAATAAAAAAATATATTTGGCTTATTTTTCACAGGAGCAATCCTTTTATACCACGAATATTACGGAAAAAAAGAAAAATTGTCAGATTCTGAATATTTCTTCTTTGTAGATTTTTGGAATCATTCTGAGTAAAAGTTTGTTACTTTATTTTACTATTTAAAAGATGTTATTTTACCATGTGTTATTGAGATTAAACTGTATGGTAGCTTTTTTTTTTTTAGTTGTAGGTCGCAACGGGGAAATTTTTTGCGACTATACACATAGCTGCAGCAGTAAAAATGAAAAAAAAAAGGGAAAAAAAAAGAAAAAAAGGGAAAAATATTTTAAAAAAAAGATGAACAGTTACACCTTGTTTTCAATGTGTGGCTGAGTGCCTCGATTTTTCCATGTTTTTGGTGTATTTCTGATTTGTAGAAGTGTCCAAAACAGGTTGTGTGCTGGAGTTCCTTGGAGAAGATGACAAGCCAACAAAGACAGCTTGGTGTAGGGCCATTACCTGTTTCTCATCTGTAGTTATTCGATGCCGTCATGTACATGACTGTTCTGTAGCAATAAATGTGCCATTTTTATAAACCCTTTCCGACACTTGGCTTTCATTCCATTCCTCATTGCCCAGCACTGCTGTGCCCCAGCCCGCTTTTGGGGGGGTTCTTAGGAAAACAGGGGAATTTTTTTTTTTTTTAATATATATGTTTTTTTTGGTAAAACCCCATTGTTTCTGTCTGTCCGGGTGTGTGTGCTGTGCCGGGGTAGTTGGAGGCGCCGGTGATGGCAGCGGTGGCTTCTCGACCAGCTGGGAGCGCTGGCAAAGGAAAGTGTGATGAAAAGGTGAAATCATTTTCATTCTCATTCTCATAAAGAATTTACTCTGTTCTGTAAGGAAAACTTATATATTTAACCCTAAATCTCCTGGAGCCCCTGGAAGGATGCAAAGCACCTGGCAGAGCACGGAGGGGATGGATGCTCACAGGGCTGTGCTGGAGCCCAGGCAAAGCCCAACCACGGACCTTGGGAAAATGGGCAGAATCAGTAAAATCCGAGGTTGTGTGTCTGCAGAAATGCAAACTGCAAAGTGTTTCACTGTGTCCTCGCGTGCCGTGCTTGGTCAGTGCTCACCACATCGGTGGGTCGGCTCCTCTGCTGCAACTCCACGGTGGGAGCTGGAGCAAAGACCCCAATGCGCAATCCTTGTAAACTCTACCATATTTACACTTTGGTTTTTGGGGTTTTGTTTTATTTTGTTTTGGTGTTTTGTTTTTTTTTTTAATAATTCCCTTCTGCTTGGCACCATTGGACCTTCTCCGGCCAGATGGAAACGACCAAGTTCAGACCCACACAAACTCTTGGCGTTGCACCAACAGCACGTTGTGCAAATCGCGGTGGTGGGGACGGACGAGCCAAGAGAGGGTCATGGGTTGGTTTGGGAGAAATGTGAGGGTCTGGCTTGCACCAGAGGTGGGCATAAAAACCCTTGCAGGTTTGCGTGGAGGAATTATTAATCCCCTGTAGAGTCTCTGGGATCTTTTCAGTTGCTTTCAACGCCCTTGTCCGTGCGGCAGCTGGCAGCAAAATGCAAGGACTCAATCGGTTGGATGCACATGATGCTTGCAAAGCTTTTGAATGGTTACACCTTTAGTTTTGCTGACGGATGGAGTGTTCTCGCTGTGGTTGACCCTTCTACCACAATTTATTATCACTGCTGAGCGCTGCAGTTGGGTCTCTTTGAGTGTCGAAAAAAAAATTTTGTATTTAACCAAGGTTTCATTCCCCACCAGGACAGTTGGTCATCTTAAATAAATGCAGACACTCCCTCCACGGTATTTCCTGGGGGAAGCTACTCACTCTTCTCAGAGAAAACCTAATCCCGGATTAATCCCTGAAGTAGAAGGCAGGTTTTGGGTCCAGCCCCTCAAGGACGTGAAGATGCCTTGCTGACTCAGCTTGTTTTGGAGGAACCCCCACCACCCCTGAGCCCACCCTACACTTTCCATCCGTGACCACCAGACCTCCCCCCAGCACCGCCAGTCTGGGCCCAGCAGGACCTGTCCCATGTCCCCGTTGAAGATGCCACCGGAGCCACCTGCCCAGCGCTGGCCATCCCCAGGCATCCCCAGTGCCATCAGTCCCGTCTGTCGTGACCCAGCTTGTAAACCAACCTGGGATGTGGGGGGAACGAATGGGGTTCATGGGGATTCTGTGGGTCTCCTCAGGGCAAATTAAGGTGAAACAACACCAAACAATCAAATAGTGACTTGTAACTTTAATGCATATAATTTTTTAGAGAAAAGGGAAACGTTGGGTGTAAAACATAAAATATAAAATGTAAAATATAAAATGTAGCAGAATTACCAAAAAAACCCCAAAAGAACCCAAAAAACAAGTGACCTGGTAAAGACGACTCACAACAATACCACCACCCATGGACAACACTAAAACTTACAGCAATGTGATAGCTATTAATGATGTTAACGATCACTAAAAAGAAAGACTCGTAATTGTTTACTGATACTGAAAAGAGGAAGAGGAACTTGTATTAACCCTTATGTGCCAGAAAAAAAATTAGTTAGAGGGACAGAGAGAGAAAGAAAAAAGGAAAACTCAAAAGGTAAAATAAAACAAGAAAAGGAGAGAAAAAACAGAAAATATTCTGGCCACACTGCGCCAGGGGCTTTCAGCAGCTGGCGATTCATTTCTGAGAAGCTTGGGCTTTTTTGGGGTTTTTTTGGGTTTTTTTGTTTACTAATAAATCTACAGGGCTACAAATTTCTTGTGAAAAAAGAATAGAAGAGCTGAAGGGTGGAAGAATGGTTTTCATTCTTCTGCTGTCGCTATAGCTAGAGTTTGGATGAGGAGCATCCCACCCTGTCCCGTGGCTGGCAGCTCAGGGGAAGCTGGCTTGATATCCCACGCAATTATGCTGCAATTATGTTGGTAGCCAGTAAATACATCTCGAGTGTCTTGAGCTTGTAAATCTTCCAAGCATGAGCACTGGGAATGAAACCACCCCGTCCTCTTTGCTGGAGCTTCAACGCGGAGCCTGGCTGCACGCCACGGTGGTCACAGTGGGGTAACCGGGGGCTTCACCCCATTTTTGAGCCTTTGGGCTCCCTCCCTGCACCCCTTTTCTGTAAAGTCCCCCACAATTATCTTCGCTGGGCATGGGTTAAGATGTAAAACCCATTTACGTGGGTGCACAGAGAAGGTCCCCCTAGGGCAAAGCCTTGTACGCTTTAGCCCATCACCGTCAGACACCAATTTACGTGTCTGCAAGAGGATAATGAAAACAGCCTCTGGGATTTAGTGACATTTTTTATGGATGTGGTACAAGGTGGGGGTCAGGGGTGGTCCGGGGTGAGCAGTGCCTGGATCCCGGAGTCTGGGGGAGCAGGACACGGGGTCTGACCGTGGCTTGATGCTGGTGCTCTGAACATCGCTAGAAAAAGAGGTTGGCAATGCTTCTTTCCTGTAATTAGGAGAAAGAACTGATGTTTGTAGTGGTCCTGTTTCCAGAGAGCAGCTCCTGTGTCCGAGGGCATGTCCCCAACCAGCCGGGTCACCCATGTACCAATGGCTATCACAGCAGCTGTGTTTTCCCATGCCAAAAAAAGAGCAACAATAGATAAAACAGCACAAGAGAAAAAAAAACCACATCAGTTAGCATGCAATGGGTCTCACTGAGCTCCTGCATATCCCAGGAGGACTCAGTCTGTACCAGCTGCAGGTCCTGCAACCTTGGAGGGATGGGGATGGCGATGGGGATGGGAATGGGGATGGGAATGGCAATGGGGCTGGGGATAGGGATGGGGATGGTGATGGCGATGGGGCTGGGGATGGTGCTGGGGGTGGCAACGGCGATGGCGATGGGGATGGGGATGTCATGTGAAGCAGCTGGGGGAAATGATGAGGCCAAACGCAGCAGTGTAGGAACAAGTGGGGGATAGAAGCTGCCCCGGGAGACGGGAAGGATGGTTTCTGGGTGTGTTAATGAATCAATCAACCCATCAATCAATCAACCAATCAGTTGGAGGCAAGGTTGTTTGCATTTGGGGAAGGTGGGCAAGCCAGGTTATTTATTTTTGGAAGAAAGCCATTTTGGAGCTGTGCTGGGCAGGAGAAGGTCAGCTACTGAAGGCAGCTGCAGGACCTATGGGTGTTTGCCCCTGAACAGGCTGGGGACGTGTGGGAGCTTGGTGACAAGGCGATGAGACACTGGCAGCAACCGTCCAGCCTTCAACAGTGTGGTCAGTAGTGGTTTCTTGACCTCTTGTTGCTAGTTTTTCTTTTAATTGCTTAATTTTATGCTGCTACCACTGACTGCGTGCTCTTTGAATAACTTCAGGAGTTTTTCCTCTTCCTTTCTGCTCCCAGAAATGGGGCTTCTGGGGTACTGTTGCCAGATGAGACTGTGCTTTTCCTGGGAAAACTGTTTTCCCATCCAGTGCTCCTGCCTGTAGCCTTGGCAAAGCTGCCAACATCTTCCCATTTGATGTGGGGGGAAGCCTGGAAGCTCTTCTGGTGAAAAGTGAAAACATTTCCCCCAAACAACCCAGGGTTCCCCAGGAATCTCCTGGGACGGTGATGCAGGTGCTGAGTTCTTCCCAACCCATGGGAGTCTCTGCAAACACAGAGTCCAAATGAAATGGGCTGAAAAATTTGTCTTTTAGTAAATAGCCCTTTTGGCAAGAAACGCTGAAAATATTCTGCGAGTCCAAATGAAATGGGCTGAAAAATTTATCTTTTAGTAAACAGCCCTTTTGGCAAGAAATGCTGAAAATATTCTACTTGCTCCGAGGCTCTGATTTTCTCAAATACTGCTGCTTATATGATCAGATAGATTTCTGTAGCATGAGCTGCTCTTAAGCTCTTAAACCCCCGCTCTGTTGTAATCTAGTGTTAATCAGATTGTGGTGGCTGTCCCGGCACGGAGCAGGGGGCTGTCAGACCAGGCGATACTGTGGGGGTGGCATAAAACCTCGCTGGGGTTTATATAGTGCCTCTTTGTTAGCAAAGAGGATGTTTGAGGGGTCATGAGTCTGTGAGGACCTGTGATGCTGTGGGGTGATTTTCCTGGTCCGAGGAGTGGGGTGGCTGCTGGGTTTTGGTGTTGGAGCCCCAGGGTTTAACCCATCCCTTCGCCTGTGCTTTAGGGTTTGGTCGTCAGAGCCCTGGCATCCCTCCAGAAGTGCTAAATACCTCGGTTCGATCCTTTGCTAGGACTCCTTTATCTTCTTTACCGCACTAAGCCAATATTCTTATTTATAAGAGAAATCCTGCAGCCACCTTCTAAATCCATACCCTGGCACAGCTGGGTCGATGGGCTTGTGGAACCGGTGGGGAAAGGTTCGAGGTGACGCCCTGAAGACCTTCCCCAGGTCCAGCTGTGGAAGCCCGTGGGGCTCAACCTGGGAAGGTGCCATCCAGAAATGCTCACAGACTCAGCTCACTATTCCAAAAATACCCAAAATTTTAATTTTATTAGGATTTCTTTTTAAATAACACCATTTTTATTTTAGTAGGATTTATATTTTTTTAATAGCACCATGTAAAAGTGTAATAGTGATGGAAACTACTTTCTGTGGTCAAATATTCAGTGCTTTCTATCAGAAAAATCCCAACCTGCCTCTAAGAGAAGCCCAGCCAAGCATCCCTGTGCTCTGAGCCACGCAGCAGGGGCTCCGGCACAAAGCAAACTTTGATGCAGATGTGCTGGGGAGCACCCAGATACTTACTGAAATGCGCTAAATAACTGTAAGCCTCAGATTCAAAGAACTCTAAAGAGGATTAAACCCTCTGAAATAGGCCAGAACTGGGGTTTTTTTGCTGCTTTTTTTTTTTTTTAACTTTACCAGAAGAGTGAGTCACTAGGAAGATGCCGGCACTCCCCATCCTCGGAGCAGCAGCTGTTATCCCAGACCTGGGTGGTGGGCGAGGACCAGGACCAGCAATGTAGGGCACGCTGGGCTGGGGGGCTTAGCAATGCTCTAATCCAGAACGAAAAATCCCACTGGGAAAAAAGCACATCACTATCCATTGCATTGCAGCCTGCAAGCTCTTGCGCTGGGGCTGTGGCTCAGAAGAGGAATTTTGGGGGTTTTTCCTGTCCTGTGCCATGTCCCAGACCATCAGCAATGGTGGAGACTCAGGAATTTTGGTGATGAAGATTTTACACCAGAAGCATCCAGGAGTGAAGCATCCCCATAGCGCTGTGTGTCACCATCCCCTGAGGTGTCCTTGTCTTTTTGGGGGTGTTTGAGCCCAGAGCACGGGCTGGCATCACCTATGACCCTACATCTCCAGGAAACTACTGGGATTTAATGATTTGTGATGGCAAATATGTAAGCCCTGGAAGGAAGGCAGAATTAAAACCCAGGGGATGCTGGTATGCACTGGCATGTGTGTAGGTACACGTGGACATCCAGCACACATGGAATAAAAGGTGATAAAGAAAAAGTTGGTGATTAGTCAAGATAAATCCTTAGTTTTGCCTGTACAGATGTGGAAAAAGATATTTACAGAGTGCTGGAAACATTTTTTGCAATATTAAAATAAACTGTAATTCTGTGGGCATCCTTCTGGGCATCTCCTCCAGCATCCCTCTGATGATGGGGAGGTTGCCAGAAGTTGGATGAGCCTTTCAAACCCCAGGAAGTTTGGTTTGACCCTTTTCCCTAGAAATTAGAGCTGATCAGTACAAGATGCCAGGTCGGATTGTGCCCTCCAAAACCATGCCACCAGCCGGTGCTTTGGGTAGGGA
>NW_010130767.1:12921-13388 GCF_000699245.1 Pterocles gutturalis | reverse complement strand
TTTGGGTTCTAAGAGCATAATAATTACCACCTGCCTGTTAACATCCTCGTGGGGTCAATAACAAAACAAAAGGCGAGAACCCTGCAGAAGAAGCAGGTGAAAACCAAAGCTTGGGTGGAATTTGGAGCAGTGCCAAGGGAAGGCAAAGATATCCGTGTGGATTAAAGGCGAGGGAGCCACACTTAGATCTGAAGATTATGTGGAAGTCCCGAATAAAGTGGAATAAAAGGGGCTGAAAGATCATTAAAATTAATCAGAGATTAGCGGAAACAAAAATTGTTGAGCCTGTCTTATCTGCTGTCAATTGAACTTATTTCAGCTGAGAAACGAGATTTGGAGCATCATGGCAAGTAAAATCTCTTAAACCTCTCGAGAGATGCTGCCGAGAGCTCCCAACCCTTCTGTGACCCCCTGGGGGGGAACCCACTCTGTGTCCCTTGGTTGTCCCCATCCCCACGGGCAGGCTG
>NW_010130767.1:0-12673 GCF_000699245.1 Pterocles gutturalis | reverse complement strand
CGAGAGCTACAGTGAGTTACATCCGAAGAGGATCTGGCACGCAGGATTTATCTCAGGGGAAGAAAAAAAAAACTAACCCACAGCAAATATGTAGTGGCTTGTTTGGAAAAATGTGGTTTGGATTAAAAGAATTATGCTCTAAAAAGAAGAGAAAATTAATATTGGTCTTGAAACATTGCAGGAGAATAGTCAGACACTTGGGAACGAGCTGAATTCGGCAGTGGTGGGGACGCGGCGGGAGGAAACCCACACCGGGCTGCTGAGGGGAGGTTTTGCTGCAGAATGCCCTTCCCCAGCCCTGGCCTGCCCCAGCACCCTGCCCTTCCCCTCCCTGCCCATCCTCCTGCCCTTCCCCCCGCCTGCAGGGGTCCAGCCCCGGGGCTGTTTGATGCTGTGGGTCGGAAGTGGGTCGGATCGGAGGAAGCTCAGGATATTACAGCATCAGAGCCAGAATAATTAGAGGCAGATCTGCGATTGCTGCAAATTGCCTTAGCTTCATTGAAGTCCATGATCTTTGAAGTGGATGGAGGTATGATAACGTACACCAGCTGAGGATCCGCCAACAACTGTTGGGTTTTTACAGTCAGTTTTTCATCCTTACAGCCTGAGCACTAACCACCAGCCCTGGCCAGCACATCCCTGCACTAGGAATACTGTGCTCATGTCCCAGGAATACTCACCAAATGGATCCTAAATGGCTACCTGGGGCTGAGAGTGTGAAAGTCAGATGGGAGGAGGAAAGCTATTAACTACTTGCTCCAGCACTAGTGATGGAGCAAAGTGATGTGCAGCATCCCTCGAAGGGCTGGAAGATGCGATGGGTAAATAGCTGTGTGATGCCAGGGGGGTTAGGAAGCAAACCAACGTGTTTGTAAAGATGAAGAGATGCATTCACCTGGTTATTGACCAGTTTTATTTGTTTCTTAAATGAAAGCTTTACTGGGGTTTTTTGGACGTTTAAAAATCTAGACTGGAGAGAGAAGGAGTGTTTCCAATAGCGCCATCTCTGTTTTCAGACAATTCATCCAGGCTTCCTTTTTTGTTGCCTGTGAAGTCTCCCTGTAAGGGAAACTTGTATAGCCCCCAAAAGCCCCAGACCTCACTGTCTTCTCCAGCCTTTCCCCTCTCCCCTGCACTGTGGCTCAGCTCATTCCTGCCTGGCTTTGCCGTGGTGCTTTTGGGCAGGAGGGTGAGGCTCCACCGAGGAAGGGAGCAGGTATTTTTGCAGTGCAGCAGCAGGATTTGGCTTATGTCTGCTCAGAAATGTGGGCATCCGTGTTCATCATCTTTATTCCTGGTTTAAACTTCGCACCTGGGATGACACACATATTGTGACTCGTCCTTGCAGCTCGTGGTGGCTCCAACCAGCACAGGGTCCCCTTGTGAAAAGTGATGCAGTGGGTTCACCCCACCAAAACCTTCCTTTCCCACTCCATTCCTTTTTTTTTTTTTATGAAAATCTCATCGTTGCTTTGTTGTGGTATCTCTACCTTGAAGCTCCTTTTCGGACCACGAGGGCAAATGTCTCCAGAAAGCTGAGTTAGCCATCCCGCGCAGGAACGCAGGCTCTAATCAGACCCATGCTGCTGTGCACAAAGCAGAGAAATTCATCCCAGATGGATAAAGAAGCAGTCAGCTTTTATTGAGAAAAACTGTGTATTCATTTTGCTGCTGCTGACTAATTCCTCATAGACATTCCTTCCTATGTATTGAGCAAGCATCTTCCCGCATCCCTCTGATGCGCTGCGTGCAGGAGGAATTATATCATCCTAGTCTTCGTTTGTGTTTAGTCATTCTTTTAAAAAAAAAACAAAAAACAAAAAACAGGCTTATCCAATCAACCCAGGGCTTGGTGATGGAGGGGAGCCAAAAATCTGGAGACCTACTGCCAGGGCTTCGTGCTATCGTGTTCCGAGCGGTTGGGACGCGGTATAAATTGATCAGATACTTGGTGGAGAGAGACGTCTCCTAGACACAGCCAATTATGCCAGCTTCCGCCAGCCCTGGTTTTGGAGAAGGACAGATATTATCATCTGTTCTATTTGGGAGGCTGCGGCTTTTGCAGGCGATGCCTTTTTCAAAAAAAAAAAAAAAAAAAAAGCTGCAAAGCAGCTATTTAAGCAGAGCAGGGGGTCGCTCCCTGGTCTCCCTTGGGGGGCTCGGCCCCTGCATGCTGGGGTGATGGGTTGCAGGGTTGTGATGCTGGTGGAGCGGAGGCAGAGGCTGCAGCTGGGGCTGGTCCTCGGCTCCTTCCTGCGTCGCCGTTCCCACCGCCCTGCGCAGCTCCGGGTATTGTCTCAGCGGCTGCTCGCGCCGGCTGGGGCTGGCCGACCCTGGCAGAGCGCCCGTGGCTTTTGGTTCTCATTCTTGGGAAAAACCTGGGGGGAGAAAGAAAAAAGAAAAAAAAGGAGAAAAAGAGAAAAAAAACAAAGAAAAACAATAAAGTGCAAAGTAAGGAAGTTTCTTCATCTGGCTCCCTGTGGGGATATCAGGGTAGATTTGAGGTGTAATCCCAGGTCTTTGCTGGTCATGGTTACATGCACTGGTGACCTTAAAGCCATCGGGACAGCTGATAGAGTCACCCCATCTATGAGTCCCTTTCTTTAATGGGATGGTTTTCCCATTTCACATGGTCATTTTTGCATGGGGAGAAGCTGATGGGGTCCTCACCCCTCGGAGTTTCTCCAGCTGGACCCAGCATCACCCGTGGAGCCCATCCGTGCAAGGCTGAATCCCAGCATCCGTCATGGTCCCAGCTCTGGATCTCACACCCCACTGGAGGCTGTAGGACCACTTTTGGGGGGTGCTTTTCCAGCCTGTTCCCCTTCACATGAGTGCATCTGGGGTCTTGGGTTCCCACAGTTCACTTTCCAGTGTGATGTGGGGATGGAAATGGATTTGGGGTTGGATGCTCAGTGCATTATCATTCTCTTCTCTCTCCTCCTCCATCCCTTTGCCCTCTCCCTGTCTCCTTTCTCAGCTACATCCCAGCAAATACTCATTTAAAGAAGTCTGATAGTGGTCCGGGTTTATTTCTTTGTAATTTTAACCCAGTATTTTCCTTCCTGTCAGAAACACATGGTGTATTTCCAAGGGAGAAAATATGTGTTAAGGGCTAAAATTTATCCATTTAAAGCTGGAGTGGGTCAAGCAACCTCCTGGAAGGCTGGTATCAATTTTAACCTGGTATTCTGTTATTGCACAGGTGCAAGTTCTTAAAACAACTCAGGAAATGAAAAATAGGGAAGACAGCAGGCTAGAGGATTGCCACTTGCTCAGAAATTTGCATGGGGAGCAGGGGCTGTGCTCAGCTGGCTGAACCCCGTGTGGGGCTGTTCGATGGGGGGGACATGGGGCAGGACGGAGGGTCTGGGGAGGGCGGTGCAAGGGTAGGACTCAGGCTCAGTCCTGGGTCATCTTAGGAGATGGAAGGAGACCCCTTGGAGGGCTGGGGGGCTTGAGGTGGGCAGGCAGCTGGAAACGGTGTGCTCCAAGAAAGAGGGGTGATAGTTGGGGGGACAGGTTTGGAAATGGAGAGCAGAAAGCAGGGGATGGAGCTGGTGATGCTGCAGGAACCAGTGCGAGCGCAGAAAGTAGGAAAACATCTCTAAACCCTTGCAAGGTGTTTGGGAAAACATTGATTGGTCCCCCAGGCAATGGTCCACCTCGGGAAGCTGGCTGGCAAACGTGGGTAGTGGCTTCTTGTGATGTATGTCCAGTTAAGAACCATTTTTTAGGCTTTTTTTGGTGCAAATCAGACCACTTCTCACTCTCTAGGGAATCAGAATACCTGAGCTGTTGTCCGGCAAGCCTTCAGCTTTCCTTCACAGGGAAAAACATAATTTTTTTTGTAGCAGTTGATAAGAACCAAAAAGGCCCTTTAGTTACATCCTGCCAATCTGGAGGGAGGTTCAAAGTAAATTTTCTGAAAATCCTTGTGATTTACGGCCAAAGGCAGCCATGGACAACAGAGACGGGTTCTGCCGTTCGTTGGTGCTGCAAGGTCAGGCAAGGGCTCTCGAAGTCGAGAGTTACCCCGGGATAGAATTGGGGGGCCTGGGCTTAGCTCAGAATAAAAGCAGCTGCTGAGACACACCGCTAAAATCAAATAGTTCATCTCCAGTTCAAAGAATAAAACTCCCAACCCCAGAGGTGAACCTGAATGAAACTGCCTCACAGATTTCTCCTTTCATCCACAATCCCAAATACTTAATTTTGTCAACCTTGATTTTAAAAATGGCCAAAAAAAAAAAAATTATCTAAAGCAGAGAGGGAGAGGTGTGATGTGCAGGCTGGAAGTGCCTGCACCCCCCGATAAGCTCAGTCCTGGGGGTGCGGGGATGCACCCCAAACCCCGCCTTTTTGCCAGGACTCGAGGAGCGCAGAAACATCAACAATTACAGCTAATGGGAAACAAATGCTCCCTCCGAAGCAGCCATTGATTTCAGCGGGAGCTTTACGAGAAAGTCAGATTTGGATTCAAAGGGTTTGTCTTACATTTGTCTTAACTCCTGGCTCTGCATCCCACCTTGTTCCTATTTTATCTAAATCTGCTCTTAGTTCATAGAGCTGGGAGATTTGTCTGGCTTAGGGCTCGCTTCTCAGCTCCTGCTCGCCCCGTGGCTGCCAGGGGGACGATGGGTGCTGGCAGGGGGTGTCAGGCGAGGGGTCCTCTGAACTGAGCCCCTCCAAACCCAAGGAATAAAGTCCAGGACCCTCATGCACGGGTGCTGCTGATGCATCCATGGCCATCGGGGTCTGGTTACCAATTAGCGCAGGCTTCCGGCAACTCCAGGCACGACACGGCGAGAAAGATGCACAAAGAGGGGCATCCGCAGGGAGGGACCCAGCTCGCTGTTGGCTTTGCAAGTGCCTGGTCGAACACTTTAACACCTGATTTTGCCAGATCCAGGCATGTGGTGGCAGAGCACATGGCATGCAGAAAGCCAGCATTGCATCCATCACAGGGATATCTGTCTCCCTGCATGACTACATCTTTTATTCTTTCCTAATTTAGAGCATGTACAGTGCTGCACGAGGAGTTAGGGGGATGCAGGGCCATGGGCGAAGGCAGGGAGCTGCCCAGGTTGTGAAATCTTGGCCAGGAACTGTCAACAACAGCAGCAAGTTGCTCATTAGGCTAATTGCACACTTCAGCTTTTAAGTGCAGGCATAGATGAGCAAGAGGATGTATAGAAATATAGGATTTTTATTTATATATCTATGCAGAAATTTTCTCTTTTTAAATGTGAAATAAATTAATTTTTCATTAGTTTTTTGGAATGCTGGCCAACTCCAGGCCACCTATAGAAGACTATAAGCACTTCTCTGCAGATGTGTGAGGGTGGGGTTCTAACATGCAATCTTCAGTCTGTAGACCAGCTACTTCTGGGCTAAACCCTTGATTTCAGTGGGGAGATGATATATAAGGGTCTGGAGCACAGGGCTGACGAGGAGCGGCTGAGGGAGCTGGGGGGGTTCAGTCTGGAGAAGAGGAGGCTGAGAGGAGACCTCATCACTCTCTACAGCTGCTGAAAGGAGGGGGCAGTGAGGGGGGTGCTGGGCTCTGCTCTAAAGGAACAAGTGATGGGACAAGAGGAAATGGCCTCAAGTTACACCAGGGGAGGTTTAGGCTGGAGATTAGGAAAATTTTCTTCACTGCAAGAGTGCTTAGGCATTGGACCAGGCTGCCCAGGGCAGTGGTGGAGTCACCATCCCTGGAGGGGTTCAAGAAACGTGTAGATGTGGTGCTGGGGGACATGGGTTAGTGGGTTGGGTGGGGTTGGGTTGATGGTTGGACTTGATGATCCTTGAGGTCTTTTCCAACCTTAACGATTCTACGATAAACTAATAGTGAACTTGACCCAACTTCTCCATCTCTGCTTGATGTTTTACCCACTGAATTTAACCAGAGATCTGCTGCTGTGAAGGTGCAATTCCTTATTTAACAGTGACTGGCTAAAACGCTGAATTTTGGGAACCAACCGATGAGGCTGGTGGTTGCAGGAGCAGCCCTGCCCAACAAACCGTCTTTGCTAGGCATGGCTTACAGTAACTGCACCGTCAACTAAAAGGCACGTCTCTCAGCTGATGGTCGGTGGATTTGGAGGAGGATGAGGCTCCCACAGCCTTTTCGTGTTGGGTTTTTTTCTTGGAAAAGTCAAGTATCCTCCTTCAAGTGATTTATCAGAAGTATTTGACATTGAGCATTGATGCTCCTGCCATCACACGAAGACTTTGTAGGCATAAACACACAGCACGAGTAAGGCTCCTTCCAGCCATTTTACTCCAGAACTTGCTTCATAAATGAAACATGTAAGAGGCTATATTTATAGTAGAAAGAACAACTCTCTGGGGATATGAATAGCATTATCCCCTATCATGTAATTAAAAGCTGAATATGACTAACACATTCCCATACAGATGTATCACAGTGCTGGCGACCATGTGGGCTATGCGGAGAAAAAAAGACCCACTTAAAGAAACCACAAATTCCAGGGGTGGGGGGGTGTGAGGATGGAGATAATGAAGTGCTTTGCAGTCTATTTTTCTTCCCCCTTTATTTTTTTTTGATCCTTTGTGAGACCATGAACACATGAAAAGCATTAGGTAGCGTCTTGCCTGTTGGAGACCCATGGCATGGAGTGTGGCCAGCTCCGGGACATCCCCCAGGAAGGAGAGATAATTAAAATGGCAGACAACTGCCAAACCCCCCAAATGGTGAAGTACCATCTTGCAAATAGAGTGGAAGTGTGGGTGAGGGTCAGAAGGTGCCTCCCAGGCAGCAGGGCTGGCCAGGGATGCCGGCAGAGCTGAGTGCTTGGGCTTTGAAGCCAATGGGTGTGTGGACCATGCCCCTGTAACAGTGTTGGGATGCAGTCTTGGAAGTCAAGCAAACCTTAAAACACAAGCATGGCCATGAACTCATCTCCATAGGTCTCTTCTCCATCATCCACGACAGCCCGCCGCTGGAGACCCGGGCCAGGCTCTGCATTATTTTGTGCAGAATTCTGACTGCCCAACACAAACTTGTCTGCTCAAGGGAGACGAGTGTTGAAAGAAACAGAAGAAGAAAAACCAGCTGAGAAAGCTGTAAAATAACTACATAAACCAGGGGGTGAGACAAAGTTTTCTTTTTTTTTTTTTCCTCCAGTCTTTTTATGCATTAGAAAGCAAGCATCCTGGCTTCTCCAGGCTTTGTGAGGTCTGTCCTTACAGGTTGTACTTGACATGCAGCAAAGGGTCATGTTCTTCAGGACTCCTTCCAGCTGCTCCACACTTCCTGCCAAGGTCTTATTGGCTCCCAGGGGAGAGGAAGGATTTCTTCCCATGCCTTATGAGCAGCACACCCATACATCCAACCCGCTGAGATGTCTTTTGAATTCCGATCCTTCCAATTCCTTCTTGAGTGGTAGCTCCTGCACATTTCATCCACCTGCTCTGGTCCTCCTGCCCCGCACCATGGTCGGGAACCTTGCTGGAGATGTGGTCCCATGTTGGCAGTCTTTGCATTCATCCCAGGGGATGGTCCTCCTGTCTCCACCTGCTCCGTAGGGTTCTCCTCCAGGCTCTGCTCCCTCGGTAGGCTGGGATCAGAAACCTTGCCAGAACACAGACAGATGACAGCCACAGCTTCTCCTCTGTGCACGAGGCCTGCTGCCCTGATGGAGGACGGAATTAGATTGGTTTGACATGATTTATTCATGACAAAACCATATTAGTTGTTACTCATCTCCTTGTTCCATACACTTAAATATTTCTTGATTAATTGCTCCAGGACTTTTCTGCGACTTGATGCTGAGCTGACGGCTCCATAATACCTCTTCTTTTTTTTTTTTTTTTTTCCTATTTTAAGGATAGAAATGCTGTTTTCCATCTTCTAGATTTCTGGTATCTCTCCAGGCCTCAAGTTCTTGAAGAGAATGACCAAGATGGCATTCTCCCAGCCCTTCCAAGGACCCAGCCCAGCCTGGGACCAGGTCCCACAGCTCTCTGGATGTGTCTCTCTCTGATGTTCTCCCCTCTCTGCCCATTCAGGGTTAATTTATAGAGCTTCAGAGACAAATCAGATGCTTTAATGACACATTCCTACTTTTATTTATCATATGTTCTTCTGCTCTGATCACGCGTACTTGTCTGAAATACATTGTAAATCTATGCGCCCTAATCCAATCTTGTGTTAATTAATTCTTCCACTTGCCTTCTACTTAGGGGGAAACAGAAGAATAGATGTAAAAACCATGATAGTGATGTTGGAGTGGCTGATTATTATTCTTTACAATGGCGTATTGATAAGAAAATGAGCATGTTCTTTTCCCATTTGCGGCATAACCTTGGGCAGGAGTTTGTTCTATTAGAAAAAAGCAATTTGAAAAAAAAATTGCTCCCTGGCTCCTATGCAGCCACTTGAAAATTGATTTATTTGGGGGTTTCCACAGCTGTGTGTGGGTTTCCGCAAGACTTTATTTTGTGTTATTGAATTTGGCCGTTGAAATGTTCCTTTGATTTAATGTGAAGTGCGCTTTATTTGATAATTCCTTATAGATATGGAGGGGAGGTCTCGCTGAAGCTGGAGAGGAATAAACAAATAAATAGATAAAGGAATAGCTCGGTGGCTATGAGGTACCTAACTGGGACACCCCAACAGCCTCTTGGGTGGTGGGTCTGTGTGGGTACCACAGGGGGGATGCAGGACAAAGTTGAGCATCCTTAGCTGAGAGTTGCCTCCCCAAAAGTCAGAGTCCAGGACGAGGGCATGCTCCCAGGACAAGGGGATGCTGCCTTCCAGGCTGAGCACATCTTTGCACGTCGCATCCTCAGCTGTAGCATCCCTGGAGTCCCCAGGAGTGCTCTGCCTCCTGCCCCATGTGAGGCATCATCACCCTTGGGATGATCACCAGCCCAGGAGCTCCCTGCCCTGCTCCTGGGATGTCCAAGCCTCTGGAGCAGAGGAGGCAGCTCCTAAAATGTGTTTTCTCCCCTTGAAGTCCCCTGAGCACACGGCAAAGGCTCTTTGGTGGTCCAGAGGTGGGCAAAGCCAGTGCCAACCTCCCCCTGCCAAAACTAAAAAAGAAAGAAAAATGTTTTCCTTAGCACAACGAGGCAGGAGAGCTGCAGCCTTCTGCCTTTTGTATTGAATTCTGATTTTTGTGCCTTAACCTCCGGCTGTTTGCTATTTCTTGCTGCCAGCATCCCCTCCTCATGGTGGCTGTAAGGGCTTTGCAGAGCAGCCACCACTCTCCAGTGCTCCCAGTGCTGCCCAGCATCCTCGGGGAATTTTCCTGCAGAAAGGTGAAAACATCTGCTGAAGGTTTTTTATTAGTGAACAAACCACTGGGTGAGCACACCAACTTCCCAAGCAGCATCCTTTTCTGAAAGCTCTCACCTTGGGCTGATCTTTCTCTCTTTTTTTTTTTTTTTTGTTTTTCCTCTAACCTTGGGGTGATCTTTCATTCTTTTTGAAAAAAACCTACTTTTTTTTCAGCAGTGTTCCCTGCCATTTTTGCATCAGTCATTTCCACCTCCTGCCTCCCCCAGACTCCATCCCACTGGCTCTGAGCCCTTGGCAGACCCCAGGTGAAGTGGAAGGGGACAAAGGCACAGGGTATAATCCTGCTGCCTCTCCACTTCAATTGAGCAAATGAACTTTTTTTTTTTTGCCTTGTACAGTTGCAAAATCTTCCCTCGGGGGTAATTGATCTTCAAGGGGATGGAGGAAAGGATGCAGCAAAAGGTCAGTGAGTGGGCAGGGCAAGCACAGGGTATTTTCAGGGTAATTTTTGCACTGATCCCGGACTTGGAAACCAGGAGGTCACGGTGTCAGGAGCAGGGGCTGGTGGCTGAGCTGCCCAGAGGGGTGCTGGGCAACCAGGAACCTTGAGGATGCTCTTGGGTACCACAGGGATGATGCATTCTGTAAGCTTGCCGTTAGATTTTTAAGAACAACAAAGTAAAAAATAGTTTTGAAAAAGTTGCTGAAGTTTAAGCTTGAAAAGTTTGCTCCAAGTCAAAAAAAAAAAAAAAAAAAATCAGACACTTCTAGTTACAACAAAAGATTTTGGACTTAATAAAATATTTCCCAAGAAGGGCTGGTTGAATTTGCTGTGCCAGGGATCCCAGAAGAGCTTTGTGGTTTGGGTTTGCAGTGGAAATCTTAGTCACCTTAGATAGCTTTTGAATTACAGCCGTGATTTATGGGCAGCGTGACTCCAGCAGTGGTTTAGTGTATTTTCATTTAACAGCTCTGCAAACACTCCACGTGGAGCCCGCAGCAGCTGGAGCAGAGCAGCATCCTGATTTATGCAGGGCCGCCTTCAACCTGATGTGATTTTTTGAACCCCTTCACCCCTCATTTCCCCTCCTGCTCCGGTTATGCTTCCTAATATTCTGCTTTCCTCCTCCCCTTTCCTTCCTGCTCCAGGGTTGGCTCGCTGCCCTCTTTCATTGCCTGTCCTTGCAGCCAGCCGCTGCCCTCCTGCTCGCCCGTATCTCCCCATCCCCTCTGAAAACCCAGAGAAACCCACTTCAGCAAACAGCCCTTTGGGTTTTCCGGCATGGGGGCTTACCCACAGCATCACTTCTTGCACCTTAATTGCACCACGGATGGGCTTGGGCAAGGAAATGTGAGTTTTTTTCCTATAATATTTCAAGGCATTGTATGGAGAGCCCGACACCAAATGGTTCATTAATAATTGCTGGGGATGGATCTGGCCAAGTGGCCGCTCCAGCTCTGCGATATTTCCTTAGCCTGGCTGCAAGCAAACGGAGCATCCAGCCAAGTGGAAAGGGCTTGTCGCGGCCGTGTTTCTCCAGGAGATGCTGGGATGAACGCCAGCCGCCAGGACATTTTACAAATTCTATTGCTTGTTTTAGCTCTTCAGATGCTCCTCCAATTCCGAGCCATTCGAAGGCTCTGCCCGAGTTTGCAGGAGCAGCCCTGGCCCCGGTGAGAGCTTCAAGCTGGGATTCAGAAATCACATCCATAGCCCCAGCTCGGAAAAGGGTTTCAATCTGTTGGACTGAAGTGCATCCTATGGCTGGGACTGTCCCGAGTCTTTAGGGGTATTTCCACATCATAATCTGGTGTGCAACGGAGGATGGCTCCACACATCCCGTGAGCATCGGTGCTGGACCGCTCTCTCCTCTGAGCCCCGCTAGCTTGCTGTGCTCAGCCTGGTGAGAGCTTGGGGATCTGTTTGATCCCGTTTCTAATAGCAGTTGGTGTATCTGCAGCATGGACAAGTGCCTTTGTCACTTGTAAAATGTCTGGTGCAGTGAGAGACTCTTGCATTCAAACAGGAAATTTTGGTGGGTTACATGCGCTTCCAGACTTTTTGAGCATAAACCCTCATTAAAACCAGGTGAAAATTAAAAAAAAAAAAAAAAAAAGGAAAACTGTGCAAACTGTGCATTTGCTATTCTGGATTTCTCCCTCTTCTCTCCATCCTGCTGGGGCTGGTGGAAATTCAGCCCCGGTTTCACCCCCCCCTGCCCCCCAAAACGCCAGGTCTATGTGTGTGTGCTGTGGGAGCGGGGCAGAGCCCGAGCTCGACTCTTCTTCAAATGCGGCGCTGACCTGATTTAACGGATGGATCTCTGGATTTACATCCCACGGACTAGGCTGGCACTGACCAGATTAACGACAATTATTTGGGATTTGCAGAGACTGTTTGCGGAACAAACTGCCACTGAGCAGATTAACTAACTAAAATAATTTGGGATTCAGGCAGACTTCCCACGGCAGATAGACTGACACAAATGAAATTAAGAGAGGGGCCAGGGGAAAGGCATTTGTTCTGCTTATTCATTGCAGTTCAGATTTCTATATTCCCCCTTCCCACTGGTCTGTCTTTTACCTTGTCCCCCAAAACAAATCAAAGGTATTAAGGATATGGAGCAATCCATCCTTCCTACCATCTCCACCATGATCAAACACAATAAGAAAACAATTACAGCTGGGTCGTTTGCTCCAACAGACTTGCCAGATTTTGATTTTGTTTGTTGCTGTTGCCCTTGGAAGCACCGAGCACACCCCGCTGTCCCCCCCACAGCCACCAAACGATGCTCCTTGCCTCCCCCCACCCAGGATTATGATCATGATTTATGACCTGGGACCAGCTGGGAGCCTGGGGCTGGGACCAGAAAACAATTACAGCTGGGTCGTTTGCTCCAACAGACTTGCCAGATTTTGATTTTGTTTGTTGCTGTTGCCCTTGGAAGCACCGAGCACACCCCGCTGTCCCCCCCACAGCCACCAAACGATGCTCCTTGCCTCCCCCCACCCAGGATTATGATCATGATTTATGACCTGGGACCAGCTGGGAGCCTGGGGCTGGGACCAGGAGATCCAGGCGAGGGCTGGGGTGGTGGGTGTAGACCCCCCCTGGGCTGTGGGACCCCCAGGCCCATGGGTTTGCTTTGCCAGACCCAGGGACTGATGCTGCTGGGATGCATCCCCACAGGGAGCTGTGGAGGGGGGGGACCACAGCAGCCCGTGGGGACCGACCAGGGCTGAGTTTGGCACTTTTTCTCTCTAAGACAAGTTTTCACCTTGTGCTTTTGCAGAAAACCTGTTTATTCCCATGGCTCATCCTCACTAGGGTTACTTTAACAGCTTTTTAAATCTCCTTTTTCTTCTTTTTCATTTTTCCTCATTGCATTTTCCTGGCAGGGA
>NW_010130766.1:0-3620 GCF_000699245.1 Pterocles gutturalis | reverse complement strand
AACCTGAGGCTGGTCCGCCCCAGAGCTCTGCTCCACTGGGGGAGACGCCCCAGGGACCCCCGGACCGGCATCGCTCTCCGCAGGCTTGTGGGACCCATCAGCATCCCATGACCCAAAGCTTCATCCAAATATTTGGGTGCTTGTGTCCCAGGACTCGCTTGTCACCCCCACACACAGCCATGGGGGTCTGCGTCACAGCAGCCGAAGCCCCCAGCCCCAGCTCATCCACCCAGACCCTCTGCCCATTCCTCCACCTCCTGCCAGGCACATCCCACAGCCCCTGCTCCCACAGGAATTTCACAGAGAAGGAGAGAGCCGACAGCCCTCACCGGAGGGAGCGCAGGAGCATCCCCACCGCCTCGCTGGGCTGCTGCACCGTCCCCGTAGCCACCAGCACGGTGATGTATGTCCCCATGTTGGGTCTCACCATCACCTGACCCAGCTTCTGAGCACCGATGAAAACAAGCAGCAAACCCCTAAATCTGGAACGCTGGGAGCAGGTTTGAGGATCACACCTTGAGGGTCCGTACCACGCATTCCTCCTGTGCCAGGGCTGGAGTCCCCGCTGCAGCCCCAGGAGGGGACGGGAGCAGCTCGGCACAGGGACCAGCATCTTCTCATCCCTCATGCAGCTACAGCCAGGCTTTTGTATCCTGGCTTGTCAGGATGAGGCCGGAGAGCAGGACAGATGCCAAGCCAAAGGCAGCCGGGGGGTGGGGGGGTTAGAGGCAGGGATCAGCTGCCCACCACCCCTGAACAGGGACATGTCTGGGACGAGCCCACCTTCTGGAGCATCCCTGCATCCCTCCCCCCTGTGCCATCCCCACCTTGAACTTTCAGTGCCGTCGGAGCATCCTCTGCCTCCCCAGAACAGCCTGGCAGGGTGCTGGGGAGCCCTGCGGTGCCCCCATGGTGCTCGCCCACCCCACACAGCACCAGGCATAGAGCTGGGACATGGGGTCGGTCCCCCCAGCCCCTCTTCCACCACCCCCCGCAGGCAGGAGCAGCCCCTGGGACCCGCCATCCCGGGGCTCATGTGAACGCCCTGTGGTCATTTTTAACCTCAGATCTTTGGTGTTATTAATAACATCCATGTGGGTCCCGCTTCCCCTATGGGATCACATCTGGGGGATATTCATTCCGGCCACCGCGGGCTGCAGCCCCCCGCTCTCCCTGCCGAGCGGGATGGGTCACATCTGAGCAGCGAGCTGCTTGATGTGGAGTCATTAGCATGCACAGACTTCCAGCCCAATTACTCCACAGATGAAATCAAGATCCGTTGGCCTTATTGTTTGCATCTGGAGCGCTGCATCCGCACACACTCCTCCTGCCTCCTCCTCCTCCCCAGCCCGGCCACGGCTGCACCAGCGTTGGCTTCATCTCGACGTCATTTGCCGTGGCTTGGCGGACGGGAACGTATCAAATGCACTATCATAAAACTAGCCCTACGCAACAGCAATTATCCACAGCACCCTCCGAGGGGAAAGGATGCTCCACTTCCCGACCCTCCTTTCTCTGCCCGTCTGTGGGGAGAGGTCCCTGGCGATTTTCCTCCCACGAGCAGCTCTTGCAGGAGAAGGTTTGCTCTCGCAGCAAGCGCGGAGCGAAGCCCAGGTGGAACACACCACACCACAACCCCTTTGCAGTTCCAGTTTTGCAGCCAAGCCGCTGCTATTCCACCGACCGATTTTACACAAAGGAACAATTATGCTTCATTTCTACCCATTAACACATTCGACAGCGTTCAGCTTGCTTTAAGAGGGGGCAAAAAAAAAAGTTGCATCAGAAATATTTGAGGTGCTGAAGTCAGCACGCAGGTGTCGGGGCTCCCGCAGCGCCCGGCACCGTGCCAGCATCAGCTCGAGCAGAAAGCTCCTAATCCCAGCGATTCCAGCCCATAATCACAGGCATGGGGATGGGGCTCAGACCCCTCCCCCCCCCCAGCCACTGCAGCGGCTGCCTCTGGCTTTGCCTGGAGCCTCTCCGGGAGCTGTTCGTTAGGGGAGAGGAGGTTCATTCTTGCATCGTCCCCAGGCCAGAGGCGCTGGTGTCCCCATGGCAGGTCACCCGGCACGCAGGAGGGTGTCCTTCCAGCCCCGTGGCCGGCACAGAGCCATTGCGGTGACCAGGGGCTGCCTCGGAGGCAGGCATCGAGCAGCAGAAGGAATTTGGGTTTCTTTTTCACCCCCCCGGAACCCATCTGTCCTTAATTTCTTTGGGGGTTTCACTCCAAATTCTTCAGATTCTACAGCAAATGCTTTGCAGTCCTGGGCTCTGCTCGCCTTGGTGTCTGCCTGTAACCAGAGCGGAGGGGAAGGGAAAGACCAACCCCACAAATTCACCAACAAACTACCACTGGATGTCCAACCAGCATCGCCAGCAGGAACGCGGGGGCAGTGGAGCCTTTACTGGGGGATGTGCAGGGCAGGGGACACCAGACTGTGTTCTGTCCCTGGTTCCAGCCCGCATCCATCCATCGCTACGTGTTGTGCCCCACACACAGAGTGGGGGGCTCAAGCTTTGGCCCATTTTTGCCGAACCCTGGACTCAGCTGTGCCAGCCCTGCCCAGGATGGGCCCGTCTCCGGTCCCACCGAGCATCTCATCCCCTCCCGCAGACCGCCGAGCATCCCGTCCCCTCTTGCAGACCACTGTGCCAGGAGGCAGATGTTAGCCCTGGCGGAGCTCTGGTGGGAGGTGTTGCTGTTTGCTCTTATTTGCAGCAACAAATCCCTTGTTTTGCCCTCGTTTTGCAATTACAAGCCGGTAGCTCTGGGCTACAAGCAAATGCCTCAGGCCAGGGAGCAAGACGGTCAGCAGCAGCTTGGTATGATGTACCCCAGTGACTGCTAATTAGCCGCTAATTTTACAGACCTCTGTATGGTTGGCAGTGGTTGAACCTTTCCCATGGCTGTTCTCCTAGTGGGCACCAGGATGGCTCCACCGCCTCTCCCCAGGGAGAGCGGGGCGGCAGAGCTGGTGGCAGAACTGGACCCTGGCCCCGGGATGCTGGGGACAGCCCAGGAAGCATCGGGAGGCTGAGGCTGAGCTTGGGGCAGCCACAGCTCCCTTGGGTGCTCCCACCTCCCCAGGATGCTGGGATCCGAAGTCTCTCCCCAGCACCGTCATACAAAGCAGAAATTCCGATCCTGCACAATACTGGGTAAAAATGGTCCTGCTCCAGCAGCGACCCGTGTAAACCCACATCTAGGTTCAACGTGGGCTCAGTTTTGAGGATTTAAGCGGAGCCTTGGCTTTGCACATTTTTTTTTGTGAGGGGTTCCATCCCCCCCCCAGACCTGGTGCCAAAGCCACGGGTTTGATAGTATCAGGACACGGCGATGGCCTCAGACGGAGAAATTAAACGAATACTTTGCATATTTTGGCGACTCACGCACGTGAGCAGCTGTAACCGAAGACACGATCTGTCTCGCCCGTCAGCATGTATTGGCAAATTTCCGCCTTTCGTTACCTCCCTGGGCTTAATCCTCTCCGAGGCAGAGGCGTTCGTCCCTCGCGGGGAGCCCAGCTCCCAACGAAACCCTCAGAAACAAGAAATGCTCCGGGCTGAGCTCTGCCCGTCACGCAAACACCCGTGCCGAGAAATCCCAGCGCCTGCAC
>NW_010130765.1:0-27234 GCF_000699245.1 Pterocles gutturalis | reverse complement strand
ACCCTCCCCAGGCGGGCTGCTGGAGCTGCTCCTCCAGCACAACATCTCCCCCGAACAGCAGCGAACCTGGGGCTGCCTGCCCAAATTTCTGCTCTTTTATAAGTGTTTTTTTGCAATAGCGAAGGTATGGTCGCTCACTACTTCAATTAAGAAAATTAGTTAAACTGTTGTGTAGGTCCCTTTGGGTCTTCTGTGCTTTACTTGGCGTTCAAGGTGATTAAAACCCTAAAAGGTTTTCCCGTTCTACCCTCCTAATGTGTTTCTGAACAACAAATAGCTCATTGTCTATGCATGTGTGAGCCTTTCTAAAAAGGAGCCCACAACCTTTGTCCTTTCCTAGGAACTTTTAGCTCTGTAACTAAAATATTAAGGCACCACCAATACATTTTGGTGAATCTTTTAAAGACGCAAAAGCATATTTTCTTTTGCAATTATATAACTCCAAATAATAGGGGATTCCTAGCCCTTCTGCATCTGATGCATCAGATATGCTTGAAAGTGCTAGCTCTTTGTTTCAGTGATGCTGTGCTGACTAGAAAGTAATTCTATGTGGTTTACAATAGGATTTAATGTAAAATTGGAAATATTGTATATTGGCAGGTGACTTGCAAGTACAGCTCTGCAAAGACAAAACACTTGATACAGTGCTTGGGTTCATCAAGTGAAATAAGTTATGAACTGGTCTTCTAATATCACTTAATGAAAGCTGAAATGGTTTTGGCTTCAGTTGGAGTGATGACAAAGCTGTGCTAGTGTACTTTAATTTCTAGAACAGGAATAGGTCTAAATCATTGTGGCTTCTTTTAGTGCATTGTTTGTAGTTTTTGATGTGTAATGGACTGCGAATGCCTATCTCCAAATCAGAAAGAGAATCAACTATTGTCTGAAATATTCTGGAGTTAGGCGCAGCTGTCACAGGTTCAGCTGTGGAATGCATATGACATGTGATTTGTAGCTGCATGTCCTTGGGTGGTTAATATGCAAAAGCATATTTCTCCTAACTTTGTAAAACTAAAAGTGTTGACGGTGGGGAAAAGGCGAATTATGTTAATAAATATATATTTGTATTGTTTGCTGTAAATAAACTTGTTTAAAATTTATCTTGATGGCTGAGAATTTAAGGCTGCAAATTAGTGAAGTTTTTCTCCAGCTAGTGAAGGAAGAATTGTTTCTGCATATGTAATTATTTTAGGAAGTTACAGAAGTATGTGACTTACTGTTTTACAAACAGTGTTTATGGAAGTAGATGTGACTGTATGGCTGTTATCAAAATTGTGACTTTTTGAGACTACAGTTTTTTGAGATTTTCATTGAAATGGGAAATTAGAGCGCAGACAAACTTCTGCCTGCTTTTATCATGTAGTACTTAGTACCTGCATGCATACTTTCAGCTCCAAAAATAAAGTATATTGTCAGTGAAAAAAATAGATGTAGATGGGCATGGAACCATTAAATCTGAAGTACTTCACATGGTGGAGATGGGTAAAAAAAGATTAAGGAGGGTGGCTGTCAACTGGTTAACTGTAGTTTAAAATGCAAACTTGTGTAATATCTATGTAAAATAGATCTATTGGGCAGTTGTAGTCACCAAAGAACCAGATAAGGTGAAGTGACTGTATAATACAAGTGGGAAATGTAAGAGGAGATGTTTTACAGACCCATCCTGTCATGACACTAACTTTGTCAATGACTTTTTTTTCTTCTCAATTGTAACAATTCTGTGCAGTTAAATGAAGGCAAATATTAGTGGAAAGCTGTATGTAATAGTTCTGACTGGTACTTAGTATGTCAGGTCTGAGTTTTTTGTATGATAGTTCAGTAAGGAGGCAAACAAAATGGTTTGTCTAATTTTTTAAACTAGGTTTGTTTAGGTTTTTGATTTAGAATGAAACAGCTTTCTTAGTTTGGCTTCTTACGGGTATGTGTGTGAATGTCTTAGCAAAGGTTTTAAGTGCTTAAAATAACCAGCTTAATTATGTAATAGTATTTTGATGTCTTAATAGGGATAGTAAATGTAATACTATTTAACTTAAACTGAAATACTGTAGATCAGCCAACTTTCTTCAGAAACTCAAGACTGATTTGTAAAAATGATGTGGTTGAATTAATGAATCCTTCCAAGATACTGAAGTGTGTACTGTGTAAGACAAAGAGCCAAATCGTTAACAAATTTCTAACCATGTTGAAAATTGGTTTCTAGGGAGGAGTCCTGTGTCTAGACTTCCAAAATCTGTTAATTATAGTTTTCAAATGGAAGTGGACACATTTGCATATTGTGCTTATAATTACAAATTATAATTTGGGTACACACAAATTACACAATTTTAAGTGATACAGGAAAAAGGTGGAGCTTGATATGTTTTTAGAGTTCCAGGGTAGCCTTTCAGTTGAAAAAATAATGTGGAGGTAACTAGGATGCTGCAGGAATACAGATTAATAATACCGCCCAGGAAAGTATTTCAAAATTAAGAGATGACAGCATCTCCTCTTGCCCTAACAAAAACTTGTTTTAAGCATTTTGAAAGCATTCAAATCAAAGCTCAGTATCCTTCATTGTTCTGCATGGTATATGGAAATGCTGATTTTTCTTGTTGAAAAACTCTGCTCAAGTATTTGACAACTTGTCTTTTTGGGACACAAATATAAGACCTATTGCTTAAATTTTGCTTTAAACAGTCATTGAAACATTCAGGTGCTGTTTAAATTTTTAGAACAATAGGAAACTTTTGCAGGAGACCAGACTATATCCTCTGCTCTAATTAAGATGATTTACTTGTATACTTGAACATTAAGCCTTCCTAAAAAGGGGATATGTTTACTTTTAAACCTTTAAACATGTTGTAGATTGGAAGTAGACTTATTTTGCATGTGTAATAAGGTGACTATGCTAAGAGGATTAATTTGCAGCTGGTACCAGACAATGGGAACTGGAACATTATGTTCAATTATTATCTTCTAATAAGTTCTGTAATTGAAGAGCCTCAGGAAAGACGAAGTTCTGTGAAGAAGCTGGAGTTCAGTGTATGTTTATTTGTATTTTTCCTATTTACAACTCAGCTGCTTGCCTTTATGCAAAAGCTGAAAAGTATTTTGGTATGTGAAAGTGGTGCTTGTTCTGAAATCAGGCTGGTTGTTTGTGTTTATCATTGCAAGGCACTGAGTAGCTTTATTTTTTAACCTTTTGAGACCTTTATTTTTGAAGACTGACTTTGGATTTGGGGTTGTATGTAAATGTTGGTAAATGTGCAAGTGTAATGTTGATTGTCATAACTTAGTTCATGAGTGATGCTGTAAAATTATTGAAAGATCTGAAAGAGAAGAGTTACTTTGTCTTCATCATTTTTCATATCTCTGCATCGTGTTGATTTATGAGAAGTATTTTGTGAATGTTGAGTAAAACACATGAAATTGCAGATGGAAGAAGCTAACTGAAAATAAAACATATTGATACCAGACATGTTTTGTAACAGGGGAGGCATTAAAATGGATGCCTGGTACTTGTTTGATTTCTGTAATGTTAACTATGTAGGTGGGGAGGATTCTAATCAAAGTTATGGCAGGGTGAGATCCTCATGAGTCCTGGTGCCATGGCTGAAAGACAGCTTTTACTGCTCTGTGGACTGTACCTGTGGAATCCTTTCTTACCAGCTCATTTAAGCTACTTTGAGATTTGAGGTAATATCTTAAATTGCTGAAGCTTCCTTTAAACTTTCCACAAGATGATGAACAGGAATAAGAAGCCTTCCCATCAGTAGATGGCTGTATGTGCTAGCTGTATATTGAATGACTTTACCGAGCCACGTGTCTAGTAGTGATCGGTACAGGCTTGCTGTTTATGTCAAATTTTGAGGAGGAGTTAAATAATCAGACCAAGACCTCCCTAAATAGGTATCAGGGAGGATGGAGTGTGAGGAGAAGTGTACTGACTCTCTGCTCTGTGGAGGATATTAACTGCCTGATTTTTTTAGCAGGTAAAGGGTGGCTTTGTAAAAAGGGTTGAGGTAAAAGTTAATTTATTAAGGTTCCATGGATGTTCTTGATTTTGAATAAGTCTTTCTTGGTATGCAAGGGTTTCTAGGCACTTAACGAGGATTTTCTTTAGTTTTTCACAAATAGAATTCTAATTTTTCACAAATCTAAAAGATGTACTCGATTATATGTAGTGAAGTGACATACATATGTTGTGATATAAATAATCAGTTTGTTACTGAATCATCCACATTCCTATGAGGACAGGTGTTTCATGGCATGGAACAGACAGGTGTGGTGCTGCTGGTTCCCAGTCCCTGATGGTGTTACTTTTATTCCGTTGCTGTGTAACCTCTAACTCTCCTTTGTTTCTCGTTGCTGCTTATATGACTGAGACTACACTTCAAATGCCCTTCTCTTAGGGGCTGGCAAAACCCTTTGTGAAGGTCATAGGTGTTTTGTAAAGCAAATATAGCTGAAGAGAGCTGATTGGGTTTTAAGATTACTCAGAGCATCCTATTCATTTGAATAAAATAGTAAATTTTGTAATATGCCCTCCGGGCAAAGATTATTTTCAGACAGCAGGTCACTTTAAGTTCTGTTTCTTAGAGGTTAACTAGAAAGAAGAAACTCTTCTGTTATCTTCTATTAATCAGACTTCAGAACAAGTCTATGAAAATGTGCTGTGGAATTGGTTATTTGTCAGGCTCTGTGCCATGAGGAATTCAATTGACAGTAATAGGAATGGATATGGTAGCACCATAAAACCAGAGAACGTGGATTTTAACTCTTTATATTTTGTTAAAACAGCATGAAAAGTAACTAGATTTGGAGTGAAGAAGGGATATTTCAGAGATTGTCCCTCATGTCTCAGCCTTCCTTGTTCAGTAACACTTCAGAACTTCACGATTTTGTCATGGTTGTTCCTTTGCTTTGACTGCAGTGAAAGTGTATGCAGAAAGTCACAGGACTTATTAACAATTAGGTGCCAGTCTTGGTCTCTTAAAAGGCTGGGGAAGTGATTTATCAGGTATTCCAGTCATGTTAACAGGGCTGCTGTGAAATGCGGCTGGAGATAATAGTACATACTTCACCCTGGGCTCATCTGCTCTGAAGTGTGACTCCAGCCCGCAGCCACTCACCGATGATCACATTTAGGCGAAAGCTGACTTCTAATTCACTTGCACACTTGCTTTGGCAGTCAATGAGAGAGATCGAATTTAAAGGTTTCAAATTTAAACTGACATGCTTTGTCACTTTCAATCCTTTTCGACACCAGCCATGCAAATTAAAACTGTAACCTTCTGAGTACTTATTTACTGGAGAAATCAGAAGGTCACAGGGCTGAATGGCTGCTCTTCTGGCCTGTGGCTTGTTTGTCTTAACTTGCATGTACTTAAATTGTGAGTATATGACACTTCTGCCCTCTGAATTTTTTTTTCCTCCCTCTGACTACTCTTTCTTAATCACGCTTGACTTTAGGATGCGCTTTGATTTGTAAGAATCGGGTAGCAAAGTTCAGTGTTGAGTAGCCTCTAAAATATTCAGTGTGGTACTGCATGACTTTTTAATTAGTATTTAGCAGTTTCAGTCAAAAGCATGTTTAAATGGATTAACTGGATTAGGACACCTAATATTTTATGGTGAATTAACTGTTCTGAGCTGAGCTCTGCAGGAATCTTGCAAGCTTAATGTTGTTGTTATTAATACTGTTTTTCAAATAGAAAATGATGAAGGACAGGATGTTTATGCTGGGCAAGTGGAGTAGCTTGATAAAGTGGGGTTATCTACCCCTGGGACCTGGGAAGGTGAGTCTCACCTGTGCAATGGGAGCTGCATGGCAGGGTGGGACTAGTGCTGGGAGTGACTTAAAAACCATATATTGCTAGCCAAGTGTGAGCTCCAGATGCATCAGTAGCTGGAAAGTGAATATCCTTATGGCCGTAAGCTAAGGCTGTAAGGTTATATGGACTAGGGAGTTTCATTTTCTTGTGACATGCTGTGTACATCCATGTGTCTTAATCTTCAGGAAGATATTGGAAAAAACACAATGCTTTGCAAGCTTAAGAAGGTCTGTAGGCCTCTTGCTCGTCTGTTTTGTGAAAAGGATGGTTAACCTGTGGTTTGAGTGCCTGGCTACCTTCAGAGCTAAATAAAGGTGCTAGGAGGCCCTTAGACTGGTGATGAGATGTCTGGCCAAAAAAAGTGTGAATGAAAATATAAAGCACAGTGCTTTAGTGGTGACTGATTAACACTTAAATATAAGAACTAGATCTTGAATCTCTTGACATCATTGATTCAAAATGAGGTGCATTGCTAGACATGTGATTTCTGCAGAATTGTTAGGCTGTTTACTGAACTGTTGATGATTTGGGATAGGCTGGCTATTTATGACAAGGAGCAAATTGAATAGTAGCAACTGGAGAGGTGGAATGAAGAAACATTTCTGTTAACCTGAGAAAGCTGTATTTTTGAGTGTCTCAATAGCTGAGCAGTGCCTGTCTTATTCTTTGTGAACTTATCCCATCTTAAAATATTCCTTTGTTACAACTCACCTTTGTTATGTTTATAACTTCTTGTTCTTTTATGTTGTGTTGTCATTTTTCATTGTTTTCCCTTATTGTCAAGGTAAAATTAATAAGAAACCAGAAAGTTAAATGGATTTCCTTCCTTCCTATTCTCCATTTCCAGTTGCTGTTTTGCTGGCTGCCTTCCATTTCTTATTTGATGTGTTTATCAGGCTTTTGGCTTCAGCTAGCAGCTCAACAGCAACAAAGTTGCAAGGCAGCAAACAAATGTCAGTTTAATTCTTGCAGTTGGTAAATCTTTCACTTTTTGGCCTATATAGGTGTTCTTTTATAGGTCTTTATTTTCAAGGAAGAATTTCTTGACAAAATTGGAAACCTGAAAGATTAGAAATCATTTCAATAAACCTATTGTTCTTGCACTTAATCCAAAAGAAAATTTGTTATAACAACTGCTGTGCTGATCTTGGTATAATGTAGTAACAGTGAAAACCTGAAGTTGCAAATCCTTTGAGGATTTACTGATTTTCTTCAGCTTTATTAATCTGTTTGGGTTGTACAGAAGGGATAGTCGGTGGGGGAAGATGCCTCTTTGTGGACAAGAGAAGGAATCTAGGAAGAAGTCAAAACTGCTGTTGCTGAATGCTGCTGCATTTACTGAATGGAGAATAAATCTGTAGTCTCTTACTGACTCTGATTAGCCAGTAACAGTACCCTGGAAAGCAAATGTGTTTGGAAGCAAAATGTTTTAGATATTTTCAGTCAGTTTTTCCTGCTGCTTTGGGATAATAATGATGTTTTTAAAAGATGTAGAAATGGAAGGACTACTTTTAATGCAGTCATTCTTCCTTTCATGTGTCTTCTTTTCCGTTAACTGATAATGGACTGAAGTTTTTCTTACTGGTGCCTTTTGATGTGTGTCCTAATTAACTAGAGGTGGTCAACCAGAGGTGGCAGTGAAGCACCAATCCTGATGCATCTCTGGTCAGCAGCCCAGTTTCTGTTCCCTGAGCTCCTTGACCCTCAGATGCTGAGGATCTGATTTTTTTGTTGTCTTTCTCCTGCTACCAAGCAGAAATGATGTGCTCTCTTGTATACAGCTCTGGAGTAAACCAGTGAAGGGAAAAAAAAAAATTACCCTTTTCCTCTTCTGCCCACCTCCGAATTAAAGCTAAATGACAGATTTCACTTTTGCGAAAGTAAAAAGCAATAAGGTCTTTCATGTCTGTTTAGTTTTTTCATGGCTTTTTGTTTTGCTTAACTATACCCTACACCCTCTCCTGAGTTTGTAGGAAAATAGATTTATCTGTTCTAGACTTGCCTTCACACAGTTTTGAGTACAATGTTCTCAGTCTGTGTACAGTCATGGAAGTTCAGAAACCTGTAGTGCTTTGACACTGTACAAATTATCTGACTGACTGCTTCCAGCATGCTCTATTTGGGATCAAGAAGCCCTAATTTCAAAGAAGGGAGTGTTACAGATGAGTTTTCTGTCTGTCTTACAGGGGTTCCCCTAAACTTTTATGGTAGGTGGAGGAGTTTCTCAAATAGTTTCTTACTAATGATTTGACTCAGCTTCTCCATTTAAATCCAGGCTGTGTCTAGGGGAGCTCATTGGCTTCACTTGCTGCTTCTCAGCAGGGAGGTCGCAGTGATACCTTTAGCTCTAGGTAACGCTGCTTTTCTAGAGATACCCTAGTGATATGCTAGACTGACGAGACTGAATCTGCAAGGTGAAATGTGGCACATTAGTACTAATCTTAAGGCTGGAAAGGACTGTTGTGGTCCAATTTGTCTTGTGTAACACAAATTGGTCTCAAAGATTCTTTTCAATTATCATATCCCCTTGACCTTTTTATTATACCATGCATCTATGGTCTGGAAAAATGATTAGGCTTTTTTTGGGCTACTGTTTAAAAGCATACAACAGAAGATTTATCATATTTTTAGAACTTACTGTATCTGATCTTCAGATTTTTTTTTCTTGTGGACTATCTTGAAGTCTTCACAAAAGCCTGTTAATACTATGTGAAACAAATGTCAAAAGGACATAAGTGTAGCCATATAAAACACTTGTGAGGGAATTAATGACCTTTTAAGCTTTCTTCCAGCCTTTTTTTCCTGTGAGTTTGAGGATCTTGGGCAATTATGAAGTACTAATATGATCAGACTTTGGAAAGAGCAGAAGTGTTCCACAATGTATTTTCCTGTAGAATACCTATGGGCCATCTTAAATACAGTGATGCTGAAATTTTCAAAGCATCACTTAATTAGGAAGGTTTTTTTCTGATGCAAAAATAGCATCTAAACACCATTGTATTAGCAGTTGTCTAATTAGAGACATTGTGTGGTTTAGTTTTCTGCGAAGCTTCTTCTGAAGGACTTTGTAGACCATTTTTTGGAATTATTTAAAATACAGTGCACCATGATGGCGTGGTTCTGTACCTGCAGTGCTGGCGCAGTGTCACCATGTGGAACTGGTCCAACTGGGGCTCACTGGGGAAGTGGGGTTGTCTGAAAGGAGAGGTCACCCCCTCTAAGGAAAGCCAAGAGCTGCTTTTGTGGGAGCTGCACATGAGTGCTCTGTGCCATCGGTGTTTCTTTGTCACAATAACTCCTGCAGCAAGACATGTTCTGTCTGCTTCTTAAAACCTGGTCCCTCCTGAAAGACAATATTCAGTGAACTGGGACTTCAGTGCTTAGAGAATTTTTCAACATTGCTTTTCACCTCAGTTCACTGTGTAAATATAAAAAGTGATGCCAAGGTATAAAAGCTTTAATTGGTGTCTGTCCTGTTTGAAATCAGCATTGGTTGCATCTTTCTGCTCGGCCATCTCATGGGTATCTGTCTTTACTGCTCCTACCTTGATCCCAAGCTTGTGCTTAAAAACTGACTGAATGCTGCAGCTGTAATAGAACTTCCTTATCTTTGGACACAGGGTTTCCAAATACAATTGAGATGTGGATGGGACCTGAAATAGCTTTGGCCTGTGCTGTTCTCTTGATTTACGCTTTAACTAAGACTGCTGTCAATCAGTCCAATTTGATAAGCATTGGATGAAGTTTTAAATGAAATACTTTGCCAGACTTTTACACTCCAAGCTCTTAGAATATAATTTTGTTATTGGCTGATTTAATGGAGACTGCAGGGAGACTACCGTAATGTTATTTATAAATCCTTTGTTCATAGACACTGAAATACTAGGGCCTGAGCAGTGAAGCCCTGAACCAAAGTTGACCTCTAGGTGACCCTCACAACCTAACAATATACCCAATATGTATAATATTGATCACATATGCAATGTATTACCTTATGAATACATGCCAATTTATAAAAGCTTTTGTTGTAAGGCTTATAGAGCATTGCTGTAACCCTTGCTGTAAGATAATAGTTGTGTAACCGCTGCCCCACTTGCCAAAGAGAGATAAACCTATCTCAAACCTTCCAACAGACCTCTACGTGACAGAAGGTAACAGGGTGGTGACGGGCGCTGTTTAGAGATGCATAATCAAAGATAACCAGACACCTTCACTTCTTAACCTTTTCTCAGGCTCTGGCCGAGTGTGGGAGAAAGTTAACAAGGAAGAAAAAAAAACTACACCAGATGTTTTTCGCAGCTTAAGATAGAAAGTTGTTTATCTAACTGTATAAAAGCGGGGACCATTTGCAGGGAAACTTGGAAGCCTCCTCTATACAGTGGATGCCCTGTATAGAGATTGCCCAATTGCCAGGATGAGTTCTCCAAATCCTTCACTGTAAACGGGCTCCCCAGCATCTGTGGATCTGGATGATGGTAATATGGGGCAATTGGTGATGTATCTTTCTTAATCACTATCACTAACTCTATGTAGTAATGATTAGGTGCATTACCTTATTTTTGTGCTTGCTATAGTAGTTTGCTTGTTGTCTTGCTGTTCTACCTTATCTTGCTTTATTTTTTCTGTACTATTTTCCTTATTACTTTGTCATTTTGGACATAAGTAAAAATAAATTTACTTTTTTTTGGTGCCTGTGTCCTTTGTGCTGTTCCCGTCGACTGGCAAAACAGATGCACTTACAGAATTTAGAAATCTCCTGAAATAATAGGCCTTGTTTGGAACACTAGGTGATAGTTCATGTAGTTCAATGTAAGGTTCATTAAAAATGCTGATGTGTATTTCATTATCGCATAAGTGGCAAGTTAGCTGGCTGTGAGATCATATCTATGAAGAACTCTAGGCAAATGATCCTTTTAAAATTAGTGCGGTGTTAGAGGAAAATTGATGTCATTTGCCGCCTTAACCAGGTCATAGCTTCTTTAGACTTCTTAACATAGCTTCTTTAGTGGTATGCTGAGCATGATGCTAACATAATGTGTTTCCTGCCTCTGAGTAGTTTGTAGATCCTCAAGGCTCTGGTCCCTTTTGTCAACATGCTTGAAGCAATGACCAAAGCTTTCAATGACTGGTTGTCCAGGCTAGAAGGTTACCTGTTATGGTGGCTTGCATGAAGATGATGCTGAGAACGTAGGTGCTTCAGGCACTAACTAAAGTACTCAGACTGCTGGATAACCTCCTGTTTGGTCTTTCTGCTAGGGAAAACATTGAAATGGATAGAAAAAAATTGAATAGAAGTCCTTTTCTTTCCCACTTGGTTGAAATAAGATGTAAAACTATAGGTTAAATTCTGTACAATTCTCTTGGAGTTCTTTGCTTAACTTAATATAACTGTATTGGAGTAATACCTGGCTAGAACTCAAAGCTGGAGCTTGTAGTGAGTAAATTTTTCAGAAGTAACTACTCATTATTTCTAAGTCTGTACAAATGATGCTGGTCACGTAGGTATGTCTTGTCAGCATTTGTATGAGGTATTTTTGGGCACCTCATTTGGCAGGTTTTGGTGCTGTTATCAAAGCTGATATTTGAAGGTTTTCTGCAGAGTCATCTGGAAAGAGCTGAGTGCAGAGAATACAGAAATCAAACACAGTCCCTTTATTCAAGTTCAGCACCTTAAAACATGGCTGTGCATACTTGTCAGTAATGGATGTCAAGCTGTGTTGTAATAAAACAAATGTTAGAGCATTATTTTCCTTTCATTTTATTGAAGACTAATTAGCTCTTTGAGCTGTATCAATTATAGTCAACCAGCTTTTGGTAATAACTCCTTTCCCCTCTTCACCTTACAGTATTTCATCCTCAGGACAGCTATCCTGACATGGGAGCAATTTTTACATGTAACTAATTGAAATACTAGCAGAATAGTGAAGGCAATTTCAAGCTAAGCCACAAAATTTAAAAAAAAAGAGCAGATGGCCCCTTCAGAAAAATATATTAGAGAATAGATGCTCCTGGACAGCTACGTAGTTAATCCCGTGCTTCTCGTTAAGAGGTACTGCCAATAGATAGTTATTATGCAAGGGTAAAATAAAACCTGTATGAATTTAGTGGAAAAAAGGTTTTCTCATTCCCAGCTCTTTCTGATAATTTAGGGTTATCTTCATATTTTTAAGATGTAGCTATAGTAAATTGGAATAATAACCTTTTAAATTACTTGTGTTGCTTCAGAAATGATACTACAAAAAAGAATCCTGGGATTATAGTTCCATTTATATTCAACTAAGATTCCTTCTGGCATTTCTGGTATTTTCTTGCTCTGTGAAACACTGAGTCTTTAAACCCTCACGTCAAATTTGGTAGAGGTATTTGTGCCTATATTTCTCCAGTGGCTTGCAGAAAGGTTTAACATCTCCTTTGTTGAATGTTCTTTCCAGGTTTATTATTGCTGGACAGTCAGATCTTTTTCAGTTCAGTTAAGCACCTATATTTCTTGGTTTTATATGAAGTAGAACATTCCAACCTGTTAGGTGGTTATTTTGTTTGTAACTAGGTAACTCATTCCTGCACTTGCAGGAATGGATCAAGAAGGGGAAGTGAGATTTGAAATTTAATATACACGTGAACTGTTCTTTAGGAAAACTTATTAATGGGACCATAGATACCCATTATGACTGTTTTGGTCTTTTGTTCTTCCCAAATCCACTTCTATGCTTTGCTTCTATCTAGTAGCAAGGAGTGATAGAACAATCTACCATATTAAGTGGTTATTGCTGCCTCAGCTGTCCTTCATCCTTTGGGCACACAGACCCTGAATTTCTTAGGCAGCTGCATTTTTTTAAATGCATCCCCTTTGTCCTCTGCCACATCTAACTTGATTCTATACTTTTGGAAAGTGGAGCATCAAAATGTCCTTTCCCATGCAGAAGCAATTCAGACATCACTGAACCAAGAAGTAATGACACCTCAGGTTCTTGGCATTGACACTTTTCCTGTTGTTTCTTGGCAGACAGAAGTGATGAAGGAGCAGAAACTTCAATATATGGGATTATGAAGGCAGGCAGGGTATTGATATGACCAGTTTTGGTTTTACTGTCTCACCTTGAATATGGGTGTGCTTGTGCATGTGAGACTTTCTAGTAGTTGATTATTCTGTGGAAAATCTGTAGAAAGTTATTGAAGTCTGGTATTTAAACTATTAGATACAGGAATTATTCCCATAAGAAAATTTGTAGTGCACACAATCATCACTGGGAAAAAGTTGTAGTGTTCAGTGAAAGCTGGAACTTTGCAATGAGCTGGATTAAAACTAAAACAGTAACATTTCTAAAATTATCTCATGTAATTACGTGATGAATTAATGTGGCTTCTGATACTGCAGTAAAACTGAGACACCACATTTTCCACTTCCATATAAGCACTTGATTTTAAACTGCCTTCAAAACAAATTTGTAGGACAAATGACTTTGCGTTATCTTGAGTGCTGAGTAGTTGCACAGAACATCATGCAGGTATTTTCCTTACTGCCATAAGATGACTGTGTCTGGCTTTGGGCTTTTAAAAATATTTTTTACTGAAGAAAGATGCTTTTTTAAATAAACAAATCTACTAACCTGAAATAGATGACTTACTGAGAAGTAACTGTTTAGTTAAGATAAACATGAAGATGCTTTCTTTAGATAAAAAAATATGATTCGGTGCTGTTTCCTATGGCAAGTAAAACCATACCATAAATGCTGCTAAACCTGTAATATATTTTAACTGTTTTTACAAGGTATGCTTCAGCAGAAGCTTACTGATGTAAGTTTGTAGTTACTTCAGATATTTATGCAGGTATAAATCATGAAGGTCTACTCTATTTTCCAGATTTAAGAAAAAATGAAACAATGTTCTATTAGGTCAATGCTAGAAATATTAGTTTAAGAAAAAAACTGTCTCAGACAGATGCCATAAAACTTGAAAGCTTTCCTCAGTGAAGGTGCCGCATGGATAAGCACATGATAGTACAGAGAACATGCTTATTGCAGACTTAGATCTCACTTATTTTCTGGAGAAACTAGTCTGGTGGCAGAGATGTTAATTCCTTCCCTTATGAATTGCAGCTGGAATGAGTCCATATGCCAGACTTTGAAGGTTTATCACTCTTCTGATTTTATGAGAATCAGTTTAATAGAATTCTATTTGGAAACAATTGAACATCGTAGCAATCTGCTTAATTCTGTGCAATATGTATCTTCATACACAGAAAAGATATTTGGATTCACCTGCTGTTGAGAATGTGGAAGGGATAATAATGTTATCCCTTTGCTAGTTAAAAGTTAACTTGGGTGCTAAGAGTTTTTAACATTCAGTTTGTGTTGAAGCTCATACATAAAATTTCCACATGAATTTTTTTAAACTGTGCTTTCCCGTAGGGCAGTGGATGTACAAGCTGCCTTTGTATGTGTTTTCCTGCTTTTCCTGCCAAGCTGTGTTACTGTAGCCAAAGACTGTAATGGATGGCAAATAATGAAATAAATTGTATCAAAAGTAGTGTCTTGCCTCTTTTGTCTGCTGGCAGTGGTAGTAATGGCCTTCTGAAGGATTAGAGGTGTGTTAAGGTGATCCAGAGTGGTGTGCTGGAATTAGTCCCATTTCTTCTACTTAAAAGAAGTTGGTTAGTACCAACTAACCTCCGTAGGTTTGTTTCATACGTCTGTGAACCAGAATATACAAATGCTTTAGGATCTTTGGGTTGTTACATTTTTAATCAGTATTCTGAAAGCATTTTTTCAAATTTTTGAGCTGTATTTTTTTATGGATTAAAATACAACCCCTCCACTATGTTACATCCGTCCACATTCACCTGTGGTTTCGTGTTCTTTCTGTACAAGTTCACCTTTTCACACACCTTACTTAACACATCAGTAGTTTGTGCTTTAGTAAAGTGTTGCAGACATGAAGTCTTAGGAATCTCAGAGCAGTTTACATCAAAGGACCAGGAAAATTGTGTTAGAATCAACAAGCTGAGAAATTTATGAACAGTAGGTTGAGTAAACAGATATCCATGAAGGCTGCTCCAGCTGTTTTCAATAGCTAATTTTTTACAGACACCAAAGTAATGATAGCATTCACTTTCCTAGTTCACTTGACGAGTGCTGTGTTGCGGAATTTACAGATGGTTTTCTCAGTTTGCATACCAAGCTTGAGATTATACTTATTGGCAATAGTTGGACCTAGTGGGTATGATTTTTCTAAGTCCTGACAGTGTCTGGTCCTGTCTGAGTTCAGTGTAAGAATTTAGATGCATTACAGGTGCTTGTGATAGCCTCATCACTGTTCTTGTATGTGAACAATACATTTTTATTGGACAGAAATGTATTTTAGACACCATGGTGTTCTAGGAAGCAGTGGGGAGAGGTGTAACTCTGGAAGAATGTGTATACTGCCAGCCACGCAGAGCAGAGTGATGGTGGGGCTATGGAGGGGGAAACAAGGGACTGCTGTACGTAGGATCTGTCCAAATGTATTTCTCTGGACTGTTTGAGCACGTATAATCTTATGATGCAACATGAATTTCTAGCATGCTCTCTGGCAACAAATGATGGATTTCTGGGGTGCAATAATTAATGAGAAATACATTTCGGGGTGGGAACAGAATTCACTAGAACTAGTATTCTTTAAAAATACCAAAAATGGAACAAATCTTTCTTTCAAAAAAAAAATCCATTCAAAAGTCTTCTGCAAAACAGTAGAAATCAAGCAAGCAGCTTGCTAAAACTTGCATCAGTACTGAATAGAGAGGAAGGATCACCACTTCAAAAGTGCTGGCAATGCTGTTCTAGTGCAGCCCAGGATGGTGGTGGCCTTTGCAAGCATACATTCCTGGCTAGTGTTCCTCTTGTTAGGACTCCCAGGTCCTTCTCTGCAAAGCTGCTTTCTAGCTGGTTGGTTGCCAGTCTGGTGCATGGGATTTTTCCTCCACAGATACAGGACTTTGCACTTCCCTTTGAACTTCATGAGATTGCTGTCTGCCCATTTCTCCAGCTCCTTGAGGTACTTCTGAGTGTCATTGCAACCCTCAGGTGTTTGAACCACTTCTCCCAGTTTTCTAGTATCTGTAAACTTGCTGAAGCTGCACTCCGTCCCATAATCTAGGTCATTGATAAGGATGTTAAACACTGACCCTTGGAGCACACCACTAGTGTCTGGCCCCTGGATGCTCTGGTTGTGGTGCCACTAATCACAACCCTTTGAGCCAGGCAAGTCAGTTTTCAGTCCACCTTGCTGTGCATTTCTTCAGCCTTTACCTCCTCAGTTTACATGAGGATGGAATGGAAGACTATCAGAAGCCCTACTACAGATGAGATGAACAATATCAGCTGCTTTTGTCTCATCTGTGGAGGAACTCATATTGTTGAAGGCTCTGTTTGCTATGGCATGACTTTGCTGTCATAAGTCTACTTGCAATCACCTTGTCTTTCGTATTCTTGGAAATGGTTTTCCAGGGCTGTTTACTGCATCATCTTCCAAGGGATTAAGGTGAATCTTACTGTTGTTCCCCAGATCCTCCTCCTCCTTGCTCTTGAAGATGGGACTGATACTTGCTTTGCTTCGGTCATCAAGATGACCTGATGGCCATGGCCTTTCAAAAACATAGTGGCCTGTCAGTGACATCAGCCAGTTCCCCCAGTGCTTCATGATGTTTCCTGAAATATCTGGTTTAGTGACTATTTCAAGTAAATTGGGACTTAAAGGTGTGAATTGAGTTTTATTAGGATTTATCAATAGGATATGATGGCTTACTGAATTAAGGGTTTCCTGACTGTACCTCAGCCTTCTGTTAGCTGGGATGGAGGGTGTTGACAAAACTCTAGTTGCTAAAAATGATTTTTAGATAAGTAGGGGAAGATAACACTACTGTCTTGCTGATGGCTACATAAATCTTGCATAATGCTAGGTAAACAGTTATACACTTGGGTAACTATGAATTATACGAAATTTGGGGATGGAAGAGAGATACCCTACTAAGATATGTTTTGGTAGTGTAGGAATCTTCCAGTGTTAAATGTGGTTTGTTTGAATGTGTCAGCAGATTTTTAGACTGCACTGTCTTTGCCAGTGCCCTAAAAAGCTTTAAATGTGATCTTTAATAGTGCTCAAATCTGCTTTAGGGTTCAATAACTGGATGTGCTATGGCTAGTGTTTCAACTTGGCAATAGTTTAAAACGTGATATATGCATAGTAAGGGCTGTGGGTCATGTCCATTTTTTCAAATGAGAACTGAATTATGCTTTTCCTTCTTGTCGAAGTTGTTAAAGGAATCACAAACTTTATTGAACAGTGCTGTATACATAACAAGGAAGAAAGGATATAGACCTTTCTTGATGACTCACCCAGATGACAAGTTAAATCTTGTGTAAGGCCACCTGATTGTGTTCATACATACAAATGAAAAAGATGGAGCAGCTTTTGTAAGGGCTTGTGGTACAAAATATGAACTTTAGTTTGTCTAAGCCCTATTTCCCAAGTAGTGTAAGATGATCTGTATGTTGGATCCCCTTCTGAAATAAAAAAAATTTACATTTGAAATCTGCATCAAAGTAGCTTTCTATCTCTACTGTCAGTCATGTTTGCACATGCTGCTTTTTGAGTGAACTACTTTACTTAATACTTACTCCTCCATTTTGTTGCTGCCATGCCATCTAAATAGCTTAGATGGCTTCCAGAGCTCTGTCATTGTGGCTTGGAGGCTACTTGCGCTGTCATATGGAAGCACAATAAAGTATTTGCAGAAAGAGAGTAGTATTATCTATAGGCTATTGCTCAGCAGATGCAATAGGGAAATACAAGATGCACGGGTCCCTTTTTGGACACCTTCACCTTACAGGAAGAATCATCCCTGAGGCTTTAAGCAACCTCTGAAGGTCTGGTGTCCTGCTCAAAGCAGGACAAAGCCCAATGTGTTCTCCAATATTTAGGAAGCAAGGTTAGGTGTTCCTGAAGCAGGGAGGAACAGGGAAGTCGAATGTTTTCAGCCTGATATGATGCAGCATACAAGTTTGAAGTACTTCACTGTAGGTCATTGGGCACTGTTTTCACTTATATATGTTGCCTTTGGAATTTTTAAGTTACTGGTCAAATGAGTTGACATTTTTGCAGGTAGTAGATTCCTGACTGTGCTAACGTACAAACATTCATGTTTAATAAAATTGTCAACAGTAGGTGAGTCATAGGAAATTTTTTGTTATGAGTTCAGAAGCTCTCTTCACAATGACATAAATAGTAATTTTCAGTGGAGTAGGGTGGGTATAGGGGACTGAAGCCTAGGTTTACATCTTTTTTTTTTTTCCTGAGCAAGACTGACTAAACATCTGTTAATATCTTAGATGGTAGTTAGTATCTTAGATGGTACTTTTGACAGTTGCGACTGTGGTACTTTCTACTTTATTGCTAATATTAATCAGTCTGAAGAGATTTTAGTGTAGTCACTTTTGATGTGAAGGTAATAGGTGTTCAATTAGTTCTGAATTGCTTAAATAAAAGGGCCTATTCAAAATATTTGTCATGTTGGTGACTGAAATGTATTTTCAGATGAGGGCAGACAGTAGTACTTAGACTGTAAAATAGAACTTGAAATGCCTGTGAATGCAATTTAAATAAAGATTGGTTTAAACCCTTCAACAGGGATATTATTATTGAGTATGCTGAATGTTGTAGACATCATTCTAGCATGAACCAGTCATTTTACTCTAAATTCAAATTAGATTAATTGTGAGTTGCTTCTACAAAATTAAGGTGGCATGTAAAAGACAGTTATTCTGAATTCAACTAGTGTAATAATGTACACTTGTTGAAACAAATTCCTATGTTTCTTCTGCACAATTCATGCTCATTATTACTTTTTATGACACTTCAGAATTAGGACCTACAGTGGAGGCTAAATTTGATTTAAAAAGGCTTTTTTAAAGTATCAAAATGATGGCTGAGGAGGATAGGGTGGGGTCTTCTGAAGTTCATAGAAGAATGGGATGGGTGCAGTAATAGAGCAGCTGCATTAAAAATTGAATATTTTATTTCATTTTTGATTATGTTTTTTTAGACCTATTCAGGATGGATCTAGATGCAGCCATTTCCCATATATTTAATTCCCTTATTTTAAAATTGTTGAGGTTATTTTTGTTTTATTTGCTTGATTACTTTAGTTCTCTAATTTGCCTTTTTAGTGAAAATACACTAATCAGTATTTGCTTTGGAAAAATCTTGTGGGTGGAAAAAGGGATATTTGTCTAAGCATTTACTTATATCAAAATATTTAGTTGTGACTGTCTTAATTGTGTTTTCTGGAGGATTGGGATGCTACATACAATTCAAACTGGGGAATTCTGCATCTATTGTGAATATGTACACAAAGTGTTTTAAAGCTAACTAGGCTATGCTAGACATGTTTTAAGATACTCAAAAGCAGGAGGCTAAGTTTACCTCTTGTGTTTAGTGCAAAAATTGGGAGGGTCATCCAGCTTCATACTGATCAAGAGGACAGAGGGAGTGGTAGGCCTCTTAGAGGCTGCCTTCAAGAAACCTGTGGGGGTTGTTTCAGAAAGCCTTTTGAAATGTATTAAGCCTCAGTGTGTTGATTCTAGTTCAAGTTCATGTTGTGCACTATTTTCAGCTGAAAAGGCAAGAAATATTTGTTGGAGAGGTAACGTTTAATACAGCTTTTAACTGCCCCATTAGTGGAGGGATGAAATAATAGAATCATAGAATGGTTTGGGTTGGAAGGGACCTTAAAGATTGAGTTCCAACCCACTTGCCATGGGCAGGGACACCCTCCACTAGCCCAGGTTGCTCAAAGCCTCATCCAGCCTGGCCTTGAACACCTCCAGGGATGGGGCATCCACAGCTTCCCTGGGCAACTTGTTCCAGTGACTCACCACCCTCACAGGAAAATTTCTTCCTAATATCTTGTCTAAATCTAGCCTCTTTGAGCTTAAAATCATTACCCCTTGTCCTATCACTATGGTCCCTGATCAAGAGTGCCTCCCCATCTCTCCTGTAGCCCCCTTCAGGTACTGGAAGGCTGCTATAAGGTCCCCCTGGAGCCTTCTCTTCTCCAGGCTGAACAACCCCAGCTCTTTCAGCCTGTACAGGATGTGCTCCAGCCCTCTGACCATCTTTCTGGCCTCCTCTGGTCTTACTCCAACAGGTCCATGTCTGGACCTGTTTTCTCTAATAAGGTAGTCCGGTCTATGAGATGGATAATCTGAAGCACAGTGAAGACTTTTATTATGATAGTAATGAGATTAAGTTGTCATCTGTGTCATCAAAATTGGAAATATTGTTGGGTTCCCACCATCCTCTGTTACTCCACTTTGGATTTAGTAAAACAAGTGGTGGAAAGACTGAGCACTGAATCAACATCTGGCATAATGGACTCTTGACTTCGCTTCACTGTGAGAGTTCTAACTGCCTAAATTGGTGAGCTTAAAATCCACCTTCTGAGGTACAGGTATGGATTTTGCCACAATGAAAATTTTCCAATAAGAAAGTACAGAATGCTGGAGAATTTTTATACATGGTATAAAAGTAGTATTTTAATCACAAAATTGTTTCAGAAGTACTTATTGGTACTTTGCACTGGATAGTATTGTAGAAAACTTGAGGAAGCTGAACGGATGTAATATCTATGCTATTTCCTCCATTAAGAAAAAACTGATTTTATTCTGAAATTGTTACGAACTACTTGGGAGTTCCACTCCTCTGGAAGCTTGTGTCTTCTCAAAGATTGGGTGTGTTTCTTGAAGGAGATCTTTACAAAATACAAACTAATAAGCCAAAGTCTATTTTTTGTAATACTGTCATTTTGATTTTTCCTTTATGTGAAACAGTAAGGAATCGTACTGTTAGACCAGATATCCATCTAGCTCAGCGCTGTATTTCCAGCAATGGTCAATAGCGGAGATTTTTTCAAGAAGTAAAAGGACAGGCCAAGTACATAAAGGTATGTCTACAGCCTTCAGTTTGCCTTAAGAGCTTTCTGAACTGGAGATGGTGTGTTTTTTCTAAGTCAACTATGAAGTCTTGAGAATTTTCTGAGAAATACTATTGGTATTGGGGCATGCTTCAGTAGTTGTATAACAGATTTGTTTGGTTCTCTTGGTCTAAATTTTAAAGTTTATTTCTCTTAGCTATAAGCTAATAGAATTGCAATTGTCCAAATAAAGCAAAATATACTGCTGCTGTTGTGTAGCTTTAGTAATTTCCCAAACCTCTTAGATGTGTTTCAGTCAAGCATTATTTAGGTGTATTTATGAAGGATAATATTATTCCTACAATATCTATATTTTCAAAATTAATGTGGAAACTATTTCTACTGAAACTGCAGTGCAGTTCTGTCAACCCCCTGTTTTCTGAAGCCAGAATCATTTGGATATCCTAGAATTTGAGCCTTGGATTTCTTCACTTGTTCTTCCATCTGAAATGGAAAAAATTGGTATCAAAGATAGTAGAATGTTTCTTAAGGTTTTGCAGACAAATTTACCTGGTTACTGTTTCTCTTGATCTGGTGTTTTGGAAACATTGTATTAAGGACAAACGCAGTAAACATTTCTGTTTACTTTGAGTCTGACATTTGATCTTACATTGATTGTATTGATTTACTACAGACAAGTACAGAGCATCACTTTGTTCTGTGTTAAATACAAATATTTATACTGGCTTAGCAGAGGGAGCTGGAATCCTGGCTTGTATTCTGTCACAGGAAGATTAATTCTACCTAAAGATTAACGTGAAACAATTCTACTTTGTCATTATCTGATGTATCTAGCAACATTATTTGGTGAATTAAGTGAGGAGTAATCATTGCTTAGATCTCTTTGCTATGATTAAATGTAAAGAAAAAAATCCATGCAGTTATTACTCCACTTAAATTCTTGGACCATTGCATTAGCTGCATCCTTGGTCTGAGAACATGGGATTTTAATCTCTAGCATTATAGGGATCTTTAATCACATGTTTATGTACTGTTTTTGATGTAGGAAATGTCATTGCTTCATATAACTAAGCAGTACAGAATGTAATCTAAGGATTAGGAAAAGACAAATCTTCCTATCAGTTTGACCTTGAAAATCTGATTGGATTTCCTGTGTGATCTGGCATGATTTTTCCCTAATTATCTAAAGCTTGATGTGTGTGAATAATAGATATTGAATGAGCTCTGCAGATATGGATAAAATTCTAATGCTTAACCTGATTTCATATTTATCTTAGCTTTGAGTGCAAAGAAATGGAAAGAAATACTAGAAAAAACTGATAAAATGTGGTCTCAGTATAAGATAAATTTTCAGAAATTCAGTGGCCTTGACTTTGTTCGTTCAAAATGAAAGTCTTATGATAGCACTGGATATGCGTAAAGTCATAAGTCAGTTTGGTTGACTTCAGCCTGTAATAGGAAAAATGTCTTTTATCTCATAGTGCTATGGCAATGGGCTACGGCTGTTCATGAGAAGAAAAACAAGTCATTTGACTTTATTACAGATGGGGAAAACTGTGATCCATTTTGCTGAGAGTTGATTGGCAGCCTCTTATGGGTTTCAGTAGCTTCTTCAAGCAAATGGGAAGTTGATTAAACAGTGAAACTTAAAGAATAAAGAAATGGCTGTTCTTAAAATGGTCAATAAAATGTGTGCAGCTATTTGGGGTGGGCAAATGGATCTTCAGGGTGATGAATGAGTTTCTTAAATACTAACTTTGGCCACTTCAAGTTGAGCGATTACTAGAGCAAGAAGAGAATGTTCTATGACCTTTTTATTTTTTTTGTATTAAGTAAGTCAAAATACCATACAACTGAGTGTATCTAGCATTAAAGAAGATGTTGCAGCTAAGTCCTTCAAACTCTGAATTCAAATAACTTTTGTAAGCTGAAATATTTAGGAAATAAAACTAACAGTGTATTGATCTTTTTAGGAGTTTATGCAGCTGTCTCATCTGAGGAATGTTACTGAGACATTGTTAGAACTCTGCTCTCAAGTCTTCAAATACATTTCAACCTTGACAAGCCCATTTGAGACATCTGAATGTTCCTGAAACAAAACTCACTTTCAAGTTTAATATTTCTTGACAATTTCTGAGAAGGTCCTTAAATCACTGTTCACTCATAAATGTGTGGTTCTAATTTAAAATTCCTTACTACTTCTGCAAATATAATTTTAATGAAATTAAATTTTCAGACGGGCAGGAGGAATTGCAGTGTATGCCATACTATGCAGTTGTGTGTAATAGTACATGACTCAACGGGAGAAAACAAATTTTTAGCTTTGTCAGTTCATAAAAACATGGTGAGTTTTGATGTTAAAGGTACTTATATTTTGTAAGCTTAGAGTATTTCAGGAAAAAGTCCTTCACTGTAACAGTAACTATAGCTTCTGAAAACTGAAGATCTTGTATCAAGGTAACTACCAGGAGTCTGGTGTACTGATCTTTTCCAAAATACTACAGCACAGTGCATTAATTTTTGATCTTACATGGAGTTGAACTGTGCTTTTCTGATTTTCTGAACAAATTCTAGTGCTAACATTTAAAGGCAATATTAAATGAAGTCCTCTGAAATTTTGTGGTAACTGCATTTGCTTCAGTCATAAAAAAGCATGTATTTTTATTAAAACTTTGATATCTCCTGGTGTAAAATGGTGCTAAAGAACAGCACATTTCTGATTGCATAGTTCTGAGCTTTTTTATATACTTCTAATAGCATATACCAACAGCAGTGTTAAAAATAAGTGTCATGTTTGTTTTCCTCTCTTAAAACTTGAAAACCTTCAAGTATCTAGTCTTGTTTTCCATGAGAAATCAGTGTTTTATTGTAACTACTCTTGTATCAGGAAGCAAGGGTGTTAAAAGTAGTTTATTTGTATTTGAGTGCTGTGATAGTGTTAAACTCTTAAGTCTAAATGTGCTATGCAGAAACTTTGACTTTAAAAAAAATCCCAGTCCCCTGCTTTGATCTCCATAGAAGAACTTTCATTGCACTTCTGCAATTGGTTGAAGTTCAGTGCGTCCTGTGCTAACATGTTTAACACTGTGACTCACAGCGTGCTGGACTCCAGTTCAGCAAAGACTTCAGGCAGTGCTTCATTTTTAGTGTCCTTCTATGCTCCTGTTTCCCCACCAGTAGATCTCCAATTTTTCATTAGCACACTGGAGGGTCAATATTTGGAGACAAAGAATCAGTTTTATATGCCGCTCTGGAATGAGTAGAGCCATGCAGCCTGGGTTTGAACTGCTGAATCTCATTCTCATGTTACACCATTGTCATTGGTGTAACATCAGTCTCATTTTTGGGTATGTTCTATGTACTTCAGTTACATTCCTGAAATTTTGAAAGATTGATTTGACATTTGTTCTTAAGTGCACTGTAGACAACCACTATTAAAACTCTATACTTTGCTTATAGTATAGAGGGATAAAATAATAAAGTATTAAACTATGCTGTGTGTGTTTGAATTTAAAAATTAATAAAGGTGTTTAAGAATAGTTTTTCCTGTTTGAGCCATACAAAATGTAAATATATCCTAAGTATTAAGCTAAAAGTTAGCATTTAAAATGCTTGCAATGCTAATTCAAAGTGCTGATTTGAACATGAGTATTAAAAAAGACTGACAAAGCCAAACATGGTTTACCCCATTGACCTATGAAACTAATTATATGTTTTAATTACGCATTATGTGGTATGTGTTATGCTATACAGTATTAGTTTTTAAGTTCTACTGCTTTTGAAGATTCTCAGCTTTTAGATGGTTTTATTAAACTGAGACAACTTTTTTCCTTTAACAGAAATTGAAAAATTCCAAAAAGGGGAAGGAAAGGAAGAAGAGAAGTATATTGATGTGGTCATCAATAAAAATATGAAGTTGGGGCAGAAAGTTTTGATTCCAGTAAAACAATTCCCTAAGGTAAGCCCAGTTTCCATACTTGATAAATCTAAGCGCTTAAAGATATTCCACTAATATCTTAACTATTTTTTTAACTGTTGCACTTAAAACAGTGTTAACAATCTCTACTGTTGCTGTTCTGTGGTCTGTTCTATAGAAGTTCTAAGGTAGGAATGGTGGTTCTTAGAATAAATGTGCAGGGAAATGGTACTGGTCACAAAAAATTTTATGGTGAGAAAAAATATGTGAATTGAATTTTCAGGATAGCAGGATCCTCCTCTTCAGAATAGCAAAAGGAATGAAATATTAAATTGACTCTGATGCCAGGCTTTGAAACTGTTTTATAGTAGCTAGAAGAGCAGTTCAAAATGCACCGTTGAAGGGAATTCACTGTGTAAACTTTTTCTTCTCATCCTCTTAAGTTTTAGCCATTGTTAGTCTTGAAATAATTAGTTAAATCTGCACTACTAAATTATGCAGTCTGCTCTGGAGGCGTAGGGACTGTCTTTGACCACCATGCATTCTTAATATTTTACTTCCAAGTATTATCCTGAACTGAAATATTGCTACCTGGGAGCATTTATTCAACATTCAATAGGCTGTGGAACTTTATTCTTTTGGTCCCTTTTTAAATTTTAAGGTTAATGTTATGAAAAGCAGATTAGCATTTTTTTACTTGTTTGAAATGGCTTTTTTTTTTCCTACTAGTAAGGCTGCTTCTGTTTCTGCTCATGGAGGAAAGGAAATCTTTCATTAAGAAGACTTTTTCTAGTTTTTTTTCTCAATGCTGTTTTCTCACAGACTGTGCTGGATAAGTTGTAGGGATTGCTTTACTGCTGGACAAAGCTTCATGAATTCACTGCTTCAGTGCATTCAAGATTGCATGCCATTTATATGTGGGCACCTCTTTGGAACTCTGACTTAAAAGTCACCTTTGTAACTGGGAAGAGCTACATACAAACATACAGAAAAGATAGGAAGGTAAAAGACGGGAAGTTTCACATGGTCAGTGTTTTTAACCATGATGTTTTTCTTAACTGTTGAGATGTAGGTACTTGAGCTCAAGAGGAAGAAAGGCAAAATTGATATTAAGGGAAACAGTGCTTTTTGAAAGATGCTTCTGCTTCTTTATGTAGTGTCACCTTTCTTTGAATGACTAAACACTGAAAATCTTGTTTAGGATACCTAGTAGGAAAGCTCTTGCCATCTTTTGAATGGGCAGGTGTGCTCTGCTGTGTGCTCAGTAGTTTTGGTCCACGGAGACAGTCTTTGAGCTGTGATAAAGGCTGGTATGTGCTATGGAAAGAAACCTGAATTTATGTCCAGATAGAGCTTTGTAGTCCTGTATGTGTCTGTTTAGATCACCAGGATCCAGGAGTACAAATTGGAACTGCTGTGCAGAACAGACATACCATTTGAGTTCCTGTCTCCACTAGGACTTTCTCCTAGAAAGCAGAATACTGGTATCTCTGGTCTCACAAATCTCCCTTCTGCCACAGTAAATAAAATTCTAGGTATTCTCTGTTTAAGAATATTCTAGCCCGATATGGGGGGAGGCTCAGTTTTTCTTTGAAGTTTCAATTTTGTTTCATATAGATGGATATTTAGTTCAGAGCTTACTCATTAAAGATTCCATACAGTCAAAAGGAATTAAAATTTCTCACTGTGTAGGAATAGTCTTGGGAGGTGAGTATGAATTCAGACTTATGACAGGAACTCTCAAACTTCTCTGAAAAATGCCCACCCTAAACCACAAGCAGTCACTGCAGTTTAGTGTCACTTGTTTACTAGGGCCAGGCTTGTGATTTTATTTCTGAGATCTAAAATCTACATACATTAGTATGAAGTGGCATAGCTTCAACATGGCACTCTGAGAGCCTTATTCTGGCATACAGTAGCCTGCAGTGAGTGACAGGAGTTTTGAATGTACACAGGGGGAAAGTCTTTTTGTGTCCTATTGTTTGCTCTAAAGACTAATCCTCTTCCCTTTAAGTATATTCAGAGGAGGGTTCAGAAATTAGAGATTCTTTGTCAAGTCTTTTGGGGTAGATATTAAATCATTCCTGTCATCTTGGTTTCACTGGGCTGTATTTAGAGTGCATCCATTGTATATTCAGATTCTGCAGAATTTAAGCTGAAGGTAAGCTCTGTGCCTGGGAAGATCATGGAACAGATCCTCCTAGAAGCTATGCTAAGGCACATATGAGACAAAGAGGTGATTCGAGACAGCCAGCATGGCTTCACCAAGGGCAGATCTTACCTGACTAATCTGGTGGCCTTCTATGATGGAGTGACGGCTTCGGTGGACAGGGGAAGGGTGATGGATGTCATCTACCTGGACTTCTGCAAAGCTTTTGACATGGTCCCTCACCGCATCCTTCTCTCTGAATTGGAGAGGTGTGGATTTGAAGGATGGACTGTACGGTGGATTAGGAATTGGCTGGCTGGATGCAGCCAAAGGTTTATGATTAATGGTTCTGTGTCAGGCCAGTCATGAGCAGTGTCCCTCAGGGGTCCGT
>NW_010130764.1:10700-11278 GCF_000699245.1 Pterocles gutturalis | reverse complement strand
TGGTTTATTCTGCACTTGGTGTTCACTAGACAGATGTGCCAGGCCCTTCTCTCCTTCGCCTCGCAGCACAACAAACACGGTCTCGCTTGCCCGCGGGGCTTCCATCGTCCACAAAGCGTGTGCGGAGCGGGGGGAAGGAGAGCAGGAAGGATGGGTCAGTGTACAACACAATCAGCTTAGTCTGAAGAAGCCTCTTAAAAGAAAAAGGGTGTGTGGTGCTTTGCAGCCCAGAGGCAGCTGTAACCTCTGCACCAACATGTTGCACAGCTCCTAACATACCTCCTGGTAGCTGCTGCTCAGCCGGGAGAGCAGGGAGGGGAGGAGACAGCTGCATTGCTGAGCTGTGCCTCACGTGGAGCCCGGTTACTCCACAGGCACACAAACAGCTCCCACGCCCCTGCTGCATCTGGCCACCCTCCGCACTTCCAAAATACTTCGCAGAGTATGGTGCCATGGTGCCAGGGCGAGGCTTCGCCTAAGCAATTTTATTCAAGAAAAAGGTGAGGACGTTTTAAGCGCTCATTTAGACAGATGTGTCACAGGGTCGGGGAGCTCTCAGCACCTACTTCACCGCTCCC
>NW_010130764.1:8801-10574 GCF_000699245.1 Pterocles gutturalis | reverse complement strand
CTGGCGTCTCGCCTATCAGCCCCACTGGCTCCAGCAGCCCTGAGAAGCCATCCACCCATGTGTAAGAACACAGATGGAAACGCAACATCCCCTTGCACCCCTCTGGAGTGCAACGAGCCTTGCTGAAGTGTCCCCAGAGGGCCACGTACCTGCTCCGGACCACAACTGCCACCAGCAAACCTGCCTCAGAGACGACTGCCAAGGCAGAAGGAGGACAGGTTGAAAGAGCAGGCAGCAGCAGGAAAGCACAGCCGTTCCTGCGGGCAGCAGGTAACAGAGCCACCTCCAGCAGCCTCCGCCGCCTCCAGCATCCCGGCAGCTGCTGCTCATGTTCCCTGTCACTCTGCCCACGTCCCTAACGCGAGATGCTCATTTCTCTGACAGATGTAACCACAGGCGAGCCAGACCAGGCCTGGCTCTGGCAAGCTGCACTCATGCTAAGAAGGAGGAAGGAAAGCTGCACACAAGAGTGCCCCAAGAGATGCAGTTTCAGAAAAACCATACCATGCCCTGAGGGCTGGGGAGAGCCCCTGTCACACCCTGCTCCCAGCACAGCCACGCTCCTTCGGGGCAGCTCCTTCAGGACTGCCCCGACACTGGGGACAGGGAGGGGGAACAGAAAAGCTACTGCAGAAACGCTACACCTTCTCATTGCTCGGTGGTATCAGGTCCCCAAACTGCCGACTGTTTCAGAATCAGAACAATGTCTGCAGAAATACAAGGAGAGCCCCTGTCACACCCTGCTCCCAGCACAGCCACGCTCCTTCGGGGCAGCTCCTTCAGGACTGCCCCGACACTGGGGACAGGGAGGGGGAACAGAAAAGCTACTGCAGAAACGCTACACCTTCTCATTGCTCGGTGGTATCAGGTCCCCAAACTGCCGACTGTTTCAGAATCAGAACAATGTCTGCAGAAATACAACATATTCACACTTTCCATCCCTCTTTCCCTTTCCCTGTTTGAGCAAAGATGGCACTGGTGCAGCTCTGCACTTTGTGACACAGACGTGTAGAGGCAACACCTGCACATCTCCTTCTGCCAGAAGATCCAGCTCTGGCCAGCACTGGCTGAAGTTTAGGACCAAAAGTTGAGCCTGGACTTAGAAAGACCAGCTGTCCAGCAGGGTAACGCTCAGGTGTAAGGGCACCGAAAGCTTTCCAGTGGGGTTTTACAGAACGGGTATGTTTTGATGAAACAGGTTTGTTCCAGCCCCGCTGACGGCAGCGCAGGCGAGCTTGCCCGGAGGAGGTGGTGCCCGCTGGGTGCCGGCTCACCGCCTCTGCTCTCCCCACAGGGAAACAGAGCTTCACCCGCCTGCCCCAAAGTGGGTCACGGGTTCCTACCGCCTGCTGCAGACCGGCTGTGCCACTGCCCCAGCAGCGCCGGCACGGAGAGCGAGGAAAAAGCACAGGACGCTGGATTTCAGCACACTCTGGATGGCAGGAGGAGCAACAGGGACACCTGAGAGACACCCGCAGAGGCCTCTCTCCTGTTCCTCACCCCCAGTTCCAGCCCCGAACGGGCCAGGAGCTGCGTTCAGCTGCACGCTCTGGACCGCAGGACAGAGCGCAGTGCGATGCACCCTGGATGATTTTGCGGAATGCATCTGAGTCACTGGGAAGCGGTCCCACCCGCTTCTCCCGCTCGCGTTGCCCAGGCAGAGCAGGAGATCCCTCTTGGTGTGCGCCGGCCTCAGATGAAGTTTTGCAGTCTCGACCAAAGGCTGTGAACTCCAGTCTCCCCTGTCATCCCAAGGGATGCACCAGCGTCCCA
>NW_010130764.1:6487-8770 GCF_000699245.1 Pterocles gutturalis | reverse complement strand
GCCCTCGGTCTGTCCCTGCCGGCGTGTCCGAGGCAGCTGAGCTCTGCTGGCGCTGGCTGGCAACCGAGCTGTAACACAACGTCCTCATTGCTGCTCCGCAGCACGGCGTGAACAAACCCTGAGCGCAGGCAGGGCGAGAGCGTCAGAACAGGCAATGCAAGGCACCGAGGAGGGGAGGGGCAGCGCGGGCACCACCTCGCCGGAGGAACCCGCTGCCTGACTGCTGCGCGGACCTTCGGCAAAGGGATTAAATTTCATCTGTGCACCTGGAGGTCGAGTCCGCAGGCCAAGGAGACAGGTCCTGTTTCAATCACGCTGTTTACAGCCGGCCTGCAGAGAAGGTGGGCACCTCCAGCACGGCCGCTCAGGATCCCAGCGTGGAAGAGGGCACACACCCAAACCTGGGCACTGCCGGCTGCATACAGCAACAGACAGCACAGAGCACGGGAAGTGTTGGTTAATAACTAATTAATGTTCAAACAAATCTGCTAAACCAAAGTCAGTCACTAATCCTTTTCCTAGATTATCAGGTCAAAAAGACAGCAACATTCTCTTGCTGTGAGTTTCCCTGGTCTGGAGGGACTGCTCTGGAGATGAGGAGTTTCCTTCCCTACATTTAGTAACAGCAGAAATTAACAGGCACAAACCTGAAAATTAAATCCCTACTTTTTCCATCACTGAGTTTAGGAGTGCATTTCCTATTATCGGCTCCAGGGTCACTCTGAGGGCCCAAATTTTACCTTTCCCTCCTCAAAGATATTTTGAATTCTGAGCAGTGTTGGACAGTTTCTGCACGGTCTCTGCTGGCTGTGCCTGCGGCCTCAGCGCCTGCTGCGGGGCACACGGGAAGCAGACAAGGCGCTAAACCAGAAACCAAGCCAGCAGCTGGGTCAGTCACACCACACATCCCCTCGTGCCAGCAAAAGACAGCATCCGAGACCAAAATTCGGCCACTGCACATGGACTGAACAAAAACAAATCACAGTGATAGAAAGGCAAAACCTGATCTTGAGACTTGAAAAATAATAATCTGAGTTTCTCACATCCTAGAAGTGCCGGCAAGGACAAAAGCCACTCTGGATGAGTTACTATTTGGTGCCACACCAGAGCTGTGCCAGTTGGTGGAGAAGCGGGAGAGGAGGGAAGCAGGATGCGGCCAAGCGGCTGCCCCGCAAACAGCTGCTCCCCTCCCACGCTGCAGCAACTGGCTGGGGCCCCACTGTCCCCGCAGCACTGGAGATGTACCAAGCAAAGGAGGAGGAGAACATCCTGCCCCTGCGCTGAGGGCAGCCAGAGCTGTTCCGTCCCTGCAGCTTGGGCATCTCCTCCCACCTGTGTGTGGCTGAAGGGAGCCAGAAGCTCCGAGCACACACCGCTCCGGTCCCTCGCCGTGCTCCTGCCCGCACTTCCGCAGGCCAGACTGGCAGAGCCGCTCCCATCCTTCACAGGACACTCTGCGCTCACAAACAAGAGGCGGATTCGCCTTATGAATTAAGAAAAAAATAAACAAACCCCCCTCCTGTTTGCTCACATGGAGAGGTCCCTCTGTGGCACACAGCCCGAGTGGAGCATCTCGCCACCTTCTTCCTTTTCCTTCTGCAGTGAAGTTAAACCATCACCTCGTGTCCCCTCCCCTGTCGCATCCCACGGGCACACGCAGCCTCCCACCCCATTACGAGCACACGGTGGTTCAGGTACACGAAGCGCGACAGAGCACCGTGCTGCTGAGCACCTAGAAGTGTGAGCTTCTTCTTCCTCCTCTTCTTCTTCTGCTGCGGCTGCTGCTTTGAGGGCAGTGCCTGCGCCTGGGAGTCAGGATCGCAGCCCGACCTGCCGCCGGGGCAGGCAGCAGGGTTTGTCACCACAAAGCCAGTACGTGTATCCCGAGCCTCAGACGACACCTCGCCAGGGGCGAAAGGCGGCATGACTGTCCTGGGGGCTGGTGGGGTTTTCCCCAGGGCTGCTGGCAGAGCAGAGGAAGGTGTCCCAGGGCTCCCCGGGGAGGGAGCAGCACCGCTGCGTTTTGGCACGCTGTCCGGACTCGCCGAGGCCGTGTCTAGACACAAGGCTGCCTGTCCCTCGCCATGGCCCCGGCCAGCAGGACGTGCTCCGGGGGCCGCATCCCCCCCATCAGCTGCTGCCACGTGCTCGGGCCGGCGGCAGGATCTATCGGCCAAGCTGCCGTCCTCAAGTTTCACGCAGCTCTGGCAGGCCTCGAGCAACTGAGCATGATCCACCAGCCCCGCCAGGGCTTCCCCAAGGTCGGCGGGGTGGACAGCCCCT
>NW_010130764.1:544-6465 GCF_000699245.1 Pterocles gutturalis | reverse complement strand
GCGGGCCGGCAGCGCCAGCACAGCGCCTCAAACTGCTGTTCCCACAGACTGTAACCGCTCCTTCTTCACCCTGGGCCTCAGACAGGTCCGGGATGTATTCGGGGCACTTCTGGAGGCTTCCAGTCACCACCTCGCTGGGGATGATGTCTGGGTACAGCCCAGCGCACGGGGCAGCTTCTGGCATCTCCGGGCAGCCGGCGGGAGGCTTCGGTAAGAGGGGCGACCTCTCGTCGGGCGAGCCAGAGCTGCGTGTCTGGAAGATGAGATCGGTGACATGCCTGCAGCAGTTTGCAAAAAGGCTGTTCCCCATGATCACGAGCAGCCTGGCTCATACAGCGCCGGATTAGAAGAGTTAGTTTTGTTTGCAAATCTCTTGTTTGCACACATAGAGAAGTCCCCACGAGGCAAAGTCCCACACAGCAGCCCTCGCAGCCGGGACCTGCTCGCCTCCTCACACAGTTGGCCGCCTTCTCCAAAGACAATTCCCACTTGGCCAGGAAGGACCGGCAGCTGACTCTGCGCAGCGTCCTGCACACCCCGAGCTCACATCCCGCACGCTCACCGGAATCGGGCGCTGGGCTGGAAGCAGTTCTCCCAAAGTGCCACCCAGTGACCTTCACCCACTGCGCGCCTCCGGCCCGCTCACCCGGCCGGTCCGCCACACTCGCTCCTTCGCGATATCCGTGAAGCCCCAGAGCAGCTCCCAGCAGCCGAAGCTCTCCTCTCTGCGCCAGAACAAAACCAGACGCGTCTCTGACAGGTTCCTCGGGCGCGCTCGCGGACAGATGCCGGCCGACCGCCCCGGCCCCGCGGTGGTTATAAATATCCCGATCCCGAGCGCTGCAGCGGTGCAGCATGGGACGAGTGCTGGAGTGCTTCAGCGCTGCCAAACCGGTAAGCGAGTGAGATGCATTGAATTACAAGGCGAGGGAGTTACTATGGCACGCCTGGGCCCGGGCACAGCCATCCATACTAAGCAGGCGAGCACAAAACAGCCAGGCACTGAACCAGCCCGTGGTTTCCAGACACATCTCCTGTCGTCTCACACTGCTCTGCCGCATCAGACACAACCAAACCACAAAACTATCCATGCAAACCCCTAACACCACTCCTCCCTCCAGGCTAATTTAAGAAATCCCAGCAACTGAAGTGGGGATGACGGAGCTGGAGGTTTCCGCCAGCACCAGGCGCCCCGGGGAGATGCAGCGCGCCTCCAGCGCCACAGCCGCCTGGCTCCTTCCCCTCCCCTGTCCCACCTTCCTGGGACACATGCGAAGATCTTTTGAACACACAATGTGACGTGCAAGAGCTGCAGCCCAAACCAGGCAGCCTCGGGCCTGCCCAGGAGAGCCTCCAAGGTCTGGTCAGCAAACCCCCCACTCCCAGGCAGCCCCAGTCTCGGCACAAGCGTCCCCAGCCAGCCTCCCGGGCGCTCAGCACGGCTGCACACCCAGGAAGGGGCCCGACCCTGCACCGAGCAGAAGAGAAATACATCCCCACGCCCAGCACACAAATAACAAAACCAGACCAAGGCCAAGAGCACACAACTCAGGCGATCCCTTGCTGGAGGCCAGCACAACAGACAGAGGAAGGTCGAAACCTCCTCCTGCAGGAGCACCCGCTTGGAGGGCTCAGATGTGGAGCAGCTTTTCCCCAGCGCAAGCTCAGAGCAGCGCGGTCCGTGCCAGCTTTAACACGCGAAGGAGGGCAGCAGTACAGCAAATGCAAATTCAATTTTAGCTGAAGAATAAAGAAAATAAATAGTTTAATGAATGTAAATAAATTGACTAAATTAATAGGCATTAGCTCCGGAGAGGGCCCTAGTGGGAATGCTTCTGCAGGACATCCCGTCGGGGAGGTGGGAGACAGCACGGGCATGCCTCCCTCCACCTCCCCGCGGAAACCACAGCTTCCAGAAACTTTCAGCACTTTAGGTGAAACAAGCACTTCTTTTAATACGGGCCCACAGTGAAACATTAGAGCTGCTCTGCTGCTGTCATTAAACCCAAATTGGTTATAACCCATCTGTGGGCAGAGGCTATAAGCACTGCATTTATTTTTCAGTGGCTTTTTTGACCAACTCGCGCCGACTGACAGCGCGGCAGGGCTGCAGGGTGCAGCTCTCGAGGAGGGCCCCAGGCTCGCTGCTCTGGACGTCTCTCCTCCGGCACGAACAATCCATGGATGGCATGTGGGGAAATTATTCATTCCTAGCTCTTGTGCATCCACAGCAAAATTTGGCTGGATAGACCTAAACAACTCAAGCCACATTCCAGCCCGCTTAGAAGTTTGTGGCTCCTCTGTGCTGGTGCCGATAGCGGGACATTTGCACGGCAGCCGTGCCCCAGGGCGCTCTCGGGGTCCCACAGCTGCTGGCTCAGGCACCGAACTGCCTCATGCTTTGCATCTGGCACCCCGAGTTACCCACGCTGGGCTCTCCACACCTCACAACTACATTTAAACCCGTCTGTAAACTTCCTCTCTGGCCAAAACGTTGGAAACTTAGTCCTGAAACGAGCTGGCTGGGTGACCCTGCTGCAGCAACACACACTGCAAACACCACGGACACGGGGAGCAGGGACTGGGACCTGAGGCAAAGTGCAAAGATCAGCACCAGGAAAAACATCAACTCTGTTCAGGAGAGCACGTTTCTCAAATTTCAAGAGACAAGACGGCAGATGAAGGAATCGCATTTCAGACAGATCCCGAGAATCAGTCGATAATTCTCCACGTACGTGTATTTTATTCTGGCACACACCTCCGTTTCAGAAAGCTATGGAGACAGCAAGAGCGCAGGACAGTGAACCACCTCATCACCTCACGTGCAGGGGGACCAGCAGAGCATCGGGCTCGCAGACAGAAGCGGCCACGCTGGGAAGCAACAGCCACAGCTCCCCAGTGTTGCGGGGGAAAACCCCAGCTCCCCCCGACGCTGCCACCAACGCCTGCTACCACAGGCTCTGGAGAAAGCTCCACACAGCACGAGCCTGGAGAGACCAACTTTGCTGGTCCAGAGAGCTCTATATAAACCTCAACAGGGCTGGGAGCCCCAAGACCCTGCTGCCAGCTCGGCAGGAGCTCTGGGTAGGGTTTGCAGGGGAGATGCGCCGGCTGCAATGCTGTCCTCAGCAGCTCCCGCTGCCTTCCTGCAGCACCGATGTACCCATTAGCCCGCAGCTTCCCATCCCGCCAGCCCCACACCACACACTGCCGTAGGAATCAGGCTGCACGGCTGCTCCAGCCAAAGCGTGCTGCAGGCGGGAGCCAGGGAAACTCGCTCGCCTGCAGCAAGCCCTCTGCCAGGGACATCGAGCACCGTCCTGCCCTGCCCAGCGCCAGAACCTGAGCTGGCACCAGAGCCCCCTTAACCCCAGCCAAAGCTGTGCACTGAGATTCCAGCCTGGCAGAGGCTTTGCAGGGTTCAGCGCCGCTGGCAGTGCGGACGGAGCCTTACCCCTACGCCTGCTCGCTGGGCTGCACGGCTTGCTGACAGGTAACATCCACGTTACCATTCCCAGTCTCATCCGACCGCAGCACCAGGAGGGCAGCTAGCAGGGAGCCTGGGACAGAGGGCTGGGGTCAGGCTGATCCGACCCACAGGAGCGCTGGGCAGGCAGGGCAAGAGCCACCATCCTGCGGTTTTATGTTGTTGGACAGTAACTACATAAACCTCTGAGCCTGCAGCTTCATCAGAGTGGTGCAGTAGAGCCTTCCTCTTTAAAGAGAAAGAGAAGGGCAAACTAAAGCCTTACTTCAGTGGCCTGCTTCACAGGATTTTTCCCTCGGGACCAGGCAAGCGACTGATGAGCACCACAGCAGTTATTTCTTCAGCTTGAGAAAAGATCTTTCTTCTGTGAGCGTAGATCAATTGTCCCACCCAAAGAGGGAAGGTGTGTCACCTGCATAAGTGCATCTATGCTGAATTGTCAAGAAAATGCCAGATACCCACTCATCCCAGACTCACTAATGTTAAAGACTGGATGCAACAGAAAGCTCAACTGCCAAACCAGCATGTTTGAGCTCTGCCACGTCAACCATGAGCTTGCAGGAGGTGAGAACCAAACCCTAACTCTCAGACTGCCTTGCAACTACTGGGAAAAACTGACCTGCTTCCAAAAAGCGGCAGCCACTGCCACTATGGGAGTTGCCACTCTTGGTTTTCATTTTTCACTCTCTGTCCAAGCACTGCCCCATGGACTGGTTTTACTTCTTAAATGCAAATTAAAACACGGATGAACTTTAAACCTTTAAAGCTTCTAGAAACAACAACTTTCTAGTACAACCAATAAAGCAAAGCAAGTTCTGGAAAACTGCACCAGGAGAGGGGTGTGCTGCCAAGTTTAGTCACTTACAGACGATGAAGACAAACACAGGACTCTGCAACACAACCCTGGTTTTACTGTGCACGAGGCAGCTCTGCATCTGGATTTACCTAGGTGCATGTTCCTGACCTACTTACTTCTGCTTTTCAGGCTGGAATCCCACGAGCAAGGCTGCTTGGTCAGAGCAGCGAGCTTCCAGCAGGAGCTCAACTCTTATCCCCCAGCAGAACCACTCCCAAGACGATCCCCTCGGGTTCCCACCCCCATCTTGCCGCACGGATGCTGTTATCACACTCCTTTCCTCTTCTTAACCTTGCAGCGGTGATCAGATTTCTCTTGCACAATATTCCTCCGATTCTCCCCCCAAAGCCTGTTAAAACTGCATATTAAAAAAAAACCAACGACAGCAATTCAGCCCTTTCCAAAACACCAGCGAACCTCCAAGGTCGGGGGACAGACAGCGATAGCAGATCCCAAGATTAAGAACCAGGCTGCTGACCTTGTTACAGACACACAGCCACACTTGCCTCCCCAGCAGTTTTCCACTGACACCTGCATTCTCTCCTTTTTTAACAGAAGCCGTGGCTGAAGATGTGGGTGGCCTGGAAGGACTGGGACAGAGGGACTTAGCCAGAAAAAGCAAATCTTTAGGCAAGGCTGAAAAGCGTTTTACAGTAGCTAGAAGCTCTGCTGAACTTGCACGTGAGACAAACTTGTTCTAAGGCACTAGCAACTGTAGGAACAGAAATAATCCAAGAAAAGCTGCACACAAGGACTGTGTCTTGATCTCATGCTAGCTAATAAGAAAGGTAACTTAGCCCATAACTGCCCCCATCAGAATCATTACAGGAACCCCAGTTGTTCACGTTTTTGTGTGTTTCTGCGCTCAGAAGGACCGAGCAGCCCCAGCAGTTCTGTCTGGCTTGGGAGGCAGAGGGAAGCAGTGATCAGCCCTCACACCTTTCCAGACACAGAGAAGATAACCCCAGTCTCCATGCCTGGCACAGCGCTGTGTTCCCTCAGCGAGAAGCCCCCATGGAGCCTGCCCACCACCCGGGGTACCGACAGCCTCCCCAGCCAGAGCAGAGTGCCCAAGACGGGTGCTCTGCCAGCTGCGTTTCCCTGCAGAAAGAGAGGCCTGGGAACCAGAGCTCATAAAATCAGTGGCAGCGTGGACAGGCTGCCCATACCTCCACCGCAGCACAGCACCTCTGCCTGGGGACCATGCGGCCAGAGGCACCGCCATACCCCTGCTCCTAGGCAAGACACAAGCCTTCATCTTCCTCTTCTTCCTCCCTGGACCCACAAGGGGCCTGAGCAGTTGTGCTGTGCCAAACCATGGGGAGGATTTTTCCACCACCCTGCCTCCTTCAGCGAGGAGCTGGAGCCCCGAGAGGCAGGGATTACACAGCGTAACTTTTTAACCCAGCTGCTGGCACTGCAGACACGATCCCTGCTTTAAACCCAGGGCGCAGCGGGAAGGGGAGGCTCTTAGGGCTGTGCTCCCCACTCTTGGACTGCATCCAGCCTGCTCCAGCACCAAATGCCGATGAACTTTGCTTTAGGTGACAAACTTCAAAAATTCACCTTGCCACCATA
>NW_010130764.1:300-526 GCF_000699245.1 Pterocles gutturalis | reverse complement strand
TCCGCCCACGGGATACAAAACAACCGAAGGCCAGCCACAAACCACGCTGCGTGTACCCTTGTTTCTTGTACATTAAAGATCTGAGAAAAAGGCTGAGACCAGCACTCAGGATTGTACCCTCTTGAAAATGCAACACACCAAACTCAGCAAAGCCCAGAGCGGGGGCAGCCTCGTGGGGCCTGAGCCCTGGAGCAGGCACTGGGGACGGTCAGGACACGGGGCTGCC
>NW_010130764.1:0-266 GCF_000699245.1 Pterocles gutturalis | reverse complement strand
CTGCGATTTAAAGCAAGAGCAGCCAGCAAATGACCAGCTAAAGCGTGTGATTTCAGCTGAGACCTCGCACAAGCCACCTGCCCTTCCCAGGACAACCCAAGAACGGGCTTTTGAGCATTTCCCAAAGTGTCAGTGCCTCCCGAATCCCAAACTGCCAGGACGACCCAGTTCTCTCTACCCACCAGCACCGTAACTGCGGCAGTGCCCGTGCCCGGTGTGCCCAACCCGCAGTGCCCAGAACGACCCCCGTGGCTGGTTCCCGAGCC
>NW_010130763.1:0-622 GCF_000699245.1 Pterocles gutturalis | reverse complement strand
CTTACTGGGAGCTCTGGGCTGTACTGGGAGCTCTGGGCTGTACTGGAATCCCTTACTGGGAGCTCTGGGCTGTACTGGGAGCTCTGGTCTTTCCTGGGATCCCTTACTGGGAGCTCTGAGTTGTACTGGGATCCCTTACTGGGAGCCCTGGGGGCACAGGGATTGCACACTGGCTGGCACTGGGTATACTGGGAGGCCATACTGGGTATACTGGTGTCCCCCGCAGACCCCCCGGGGGAGGTGACGATCACGGGGACACCGACGGTCCCCGAGAACGGGTCGGTGACGCTCTCCTGCACCAGTGCTCCCAGTAACCCCCCCACCCGCCTGCGCGGGAGGCACTGGGAGGGGGACTGGGGTAGACTGGGATATACTGGGAGGGACTGGGATGCACTGGGAGCTAACTGGGGGGGACTGGGAGGGACTGGGAGGCACTGGGAGGGACTGGGTGGCACTGGGGGGGTATTGGGAGAGACTGGGATATACTGTGAGGGACTGGGATGGACTGGGATATTCTGGGAGGGGACTGGGATATACTGGGAGGGAACTGGGAGGGGACTGGGATATACTGGGAGGAGACTGGGATGGACTGAGACATACTGGGAGGGGACTGGGATATACT
>NW_010130762.1:0-12529 GCF_000699245.1 Pterocles gutturalis | reverse complement strand
ATATATATCCCTTTCAAGAAGAGTGTGCATGTAGGTTCACACTTGCATCTGGGGTCTGCAGTTCTTTAAGCTATAATTGAAACAAGCCTACTTGGGTACTGTTGGTCATTGAAAGTAAAGCAAGGAACCAATGACAACTAGAGTGAATTCAAACTTTTCTCCCACGCAGTTCACTTCCCAGTGCTTATTCAACATTTTCAGCGATTCAGCTCTGTCTTCTTACAGACAAAGCAGTCCTGTTGGTGCTCAGCCATGGTCTTGGCTCCTCAGCCATCCCAAAGAGATCGTACCCATTCCTCTGGGAAGCTTCTGGAGCTGGTTTTGACGACTCAAGGCACAGGGGTTTTGCACTGTCTCACACCTATGTCTCTCTTCCAGGCATTATTCAGCGCTGCACAGCGGTGAAGTACCACTACACCTCCAGCTCTCTGCCTCGCAACTTGCCCATCAACATCACCAACACCATCCGGCAGGATGAGTGGCACGCGCTCCGTAAGTCACCCCGAGGAGCGTGTGGGACTGGATTACTGAGTGCCTTAATGCAATGCCGGGGAGGGCTCTGGATCAGCCAGCGGTCCCGGGGCTGCGAGCAGGAATACGGATTCATTAGTGAGGAGGGGCAATGACAGCATCATTGGGAGGGGACGTGACATTTGGACGGGCTTACGCAGTGAATTCAGGAATACAGGCATGTGTGGAGTGTGTTGTGAGGTGTAATCGTCGGCTGGATCTGGGGACGGACAATTCCTAGCTGGCTTACAGCAAAGATGCTGTGTCACTGTATAGTGTGCATCAAGCTTGTTGCATTTTTTCTGTGTGGGCACCAGTGACCTGGTGCAGCTCCCTGGCACCCAGCTCTTTTAGGCAACATCTCAGTTTGTCTTTGCAACCTGCCGTTACCAGCTCCTGGCCCACGTGCTGCCTTGTGCCCAAGTACTTCCCCCACAATTACTGACCACAATTACATGTCACTGAGAATAATTTAATCAGTTTCTTTTGCTCCTGCTTCTCTCTGTATTTGCTGTCTGGTTCTGTTGCCTCACGTAATTCTGCCCAGCCCCTGTCACATGAGCCTCTGTGCTGAGGAAAGCCAGCGAGAGACTGAACGAGGAGGAGACAAGGACAGTACTTGTATGATGGATGACAAAGTGCTGTTCGTGTCACTGATGCCCAACCTTTTTTGTGGAGCTTGTTACAGGAGTTGTTCCCATCATACTGTATTGATCTGCTGTCTGCTTCTGTCCTCCCACTATTCCTCTCTTCAGTTCCCACCATCTGCTTTCCACGTGTACTCCTTTACTTCGCTTCAGCATCCCCTCTTGCTTCTTTCATTTCTGTTTTCAGCAGACATTCACCCAACAAACTCCATCCCAAAGAAACACACCACAAAAAACCCCCAACCAAACAACAACAAACCCCCTGCAGGACTAACATTTGCACATCATAAACGTTCATCATTCATACTGCACCCCCTCTGCCCGCTGCTGTGAAGCATTTGGCTGGTATTCCTCCTGGTTAGGACAGGAGTGCTCTGTGGTTGTCCATGCCCAACAAAATGGGAGCCCAGTTAGCTGCATTCCATTGGTGTCAGTGTAAAGGGCAAACTATCGACCTCAAAGAAGCTGCAACAGACGGAGCCCATGGGTGAAGCAGAAACTTTAAAACTGGCCAGTCTCAATCTGTCTGGACTGTCCCCTGGCTGTCAAGTCTGGGTGCCGCCATCGTCATGTCTGCTTTCTTGCTTTTCTCTCTTTCCTCAGACCTGCGGAGGATGACAGCTGGCTTCATTGGCATGGCAGTGTCCATCATCCTGTTTGGGTGGATCATCGGTGTGCTGGGCTGCTGCAAGCAGCAGGAGCTCATGCAGTACGTGGCCGGGCTGCTCTTCCTAATGGGAGGTGAGAGCCTTTTGCTTCTACTCCCCACGGTCAGTATTGCTGGCTGGGGAGCTGCTCGTAAAAGTTAAGTCAGCCCACAGCAAACACACGAAGCAGTTCTTTGGTGCAGCAAACCATCAGCACGGAGAGCACAGTCCTCGTGCCTGCTCTGAGGGTGTACAGCCTGAGGCTCCTGGCAGATAGCTCAGTTCAGTTTTCCCTGGGGAATCTTAAGAAAGGAAAAAACAAAAAAACCCAAAAAACCTGACAATGTAGAGTACCTTTCTGGTACTCAAAAGATGCTGACAGCTTTGGGTAAGAATGAAATCCAAACCCAGCCAAGCCTGGAGATTGTTGGCCCAGGGGTAAGGACGTGAGCTCAGTGCTTGTCTGAGGGGTTACAGCAGACTTTCTGCATGGCCAAAGGTTTTTCTGGACTTTTTGATTGCTCAGCTCAAAAACGGGCAGTGTTTCATCTTTGGTGCTACTATGCCCCTTTCAAATAAATGCACCAAAAGTGTGAGCTACTGAGGTGCTGCATGGATGGGCACTCTTAAATTGCAGGCAGTAAATAGGCAACTTTCAAATATGAAAAAATTAGATTTTTTTTTTTTTTTTTAAATTAAAAGCCAGACCCGCTGCCCTAGAGGCTCAGTGTCAGCATCTGTAATGGCTGCAGGCAGGGAACTTGGTGATTTAACAGCATCTGCATGGAATTAAACAAGTAGGTGTGACACTGGCTTAGTGCCACTTGGGGTTTTTTGTGTGTGTGTGTAAGGGAATCTTCCTTTACCACAGGCCAGCCTTCTCAAGTTTTTTGGGGAGCTGCACAGAAAACCACCCTGCCGACTTGGTGTGATGCTAGAAAGGCTGGAAGTTAGGCTCATGCTGTCCTTGATCAGCTTACGTGCTGCTTAACTGCAGTTTCCTTTGGGAACATTTTCATTTCTGTATCGCATGGCAGTGAGAGAATAAAGTATTATAAGTGGAACAGGTAGAGTGGGTCCCCTTCGAGTGCTGCTGCACTTCCCACGATAGGCGTGCTGTCACAAGTAAGAGCTGTCATTAGTATTTAGACACAGAGCCAGAGCTGGAGAGAATAAAATTATCACCTTGACCTTGAGTCGAGTGTACTAGTGTATATTAGACATACTTGAGTGCCTTGTGTTAGAAGTTTTTTGGCTTCTTTTTTTTTCCTCCTCCACACAGATACTTAGTAAATGGGTAAGAGATGACAAACCAGCTACAGCTGGCCAGCGTCTGGACACTCCTAGCAGAAACCAAGCAGTGCTGCACTTTACAGCCCTGGGCTTCTTTTATTTACCTTGCACAGGAGATGATAACTGCCCAAGTACTGTCCAGAACCTGATGACATTAGTCATGGGAAAGAAATAGTCTCAGGAGAATTGAAGCATGATGACTTATATGTGACTTAGTTTGGAATAGCAACAGAGGGAGCTAAGGTAATATTGGTTAATCTGTGAAGTGAGGTATCCTGTAGTCCTATATATTTTTGCCTTTTTTTTTTTTCTTTGCTTTGTAAAAAGAGTGACTGGTAGGACCAAAAAAAAAAAAAAAAACCAGAGCATAATTAACCAGTCTGAGGGCAGTACAGAACATCCTTGCTCTTCTCCTGCAGGTACCTGCTGTATCATCTCACTCTGCACGTGCGTAGCTGGGATCAATTTTGAGTTATCCCGCTATCCTCGCTACGTCTACGGGCTGCCCGAGGACATCAGTCATGGCTATGGCTGGTCCATGTTCTGTGCCTGGGGGGGCCTGGGCCTCACCCTGCTGGCTGGCTTCCTCTGCACACTGGCCCCCTCACTCAACACTTCGCGGGCATCCGTACAAAAACCCAGACAAGAAAACGGGGCCGTGTGACCTCAGAGGGCGTGAGACAGACTGTGGAAAGCGCAGCCTGGGCAGAGCGATGGGTTAACACCAGGAAGAGGTGGCACTTCAGTGTGTGGAGAGCAGTGCCACAGCTGTGGAAATACCAGCCCGTGGGATGCTGCTCCAGCCTCCAGTCACGGACACAGACATTGCAAGTAACTCCAGGTTTGAATTATTGCCGATTTGCTCATTGATGGTTTAAGGGGGACAGTTCTTTTGATTTGTTTTTCTTCTGTTTACAAGGGATTAAGTCCAAGGCTGTGTCTTTTTTTTTTTTTTTTTGTGCCGTTTTTTTTTGAACTGTACCTCCATGGTCCTGTTGCTGTCCAGTTGTAAGGGATGTTTACGCACCAACTCTATTGCTGCAGGTCTGTGTAATTCAGACCCAAATTAGGGCAAGGAGCTTCAAGTGGCTTGAACACTTTTGCAACAGGCTTGTCTAGTCTTGGCTCGGGCCATCATTTCCCAAAAGAACCTTGATCTAAGCTGAGGTTTAGGCCAAAGAATTAGCCCATTATTAGTATTAATTAATTGAAATCAGAAATCTGTGCTATTCCATGCTGTAGGATCAGCTATTTACTCACTACTAAAGCTGTTTCCAAAAGGAGCTGGCTCTAACTGAGCAGCAAGATGCTAAAAAAAACTCTTACTGGCTTTAGGAAAGGAGGGGAAAGTTTTCCTCAGCTTCTTACACAGGTGAGGTTACTAATTTGGCTAACTACCAGACCCTTGTTTTAATGGGGAGATATAGGCACCATGCAGCTTGTAACTACTCTACTAGAGGTCAGGGTGTATTTCTGAAAGTATCTCATGGTTTGAGCTGCTGGGATCAATGTTTACCCCACAACTAACTTGTGGGTGCAACTGCTGTTCTGTGAAAGGAGATGAGTAATTCTCCCCGAGCTCACATAAGCAGTACTGCTAAACCAGCAGCAGATGTATAGCCCCCTCTAATTTTAATGTCCAAAGGAACCGCAATGTATTTTCCTCAGGAACGCGTGGCTTCTGCTCACTTCACCACTCACCCCTTTCTCATGGAGAATGCCCCCTGAGCACAGCATGTCAGGAACACACGTGCTCCACTGGAACAAGCCTCCTCTCCAAAATGAGCAGCAAGGACCTTGGAACCAGTGCACATACTAGGGCTAACTCAGGAACATCAGCCAAAGTACTCTGGGGTGCATTTTTTTTCTTTCATTCATCTATTCTTTCTTCCCTCACATCTCCCCGCCCGCCTCCCAAGTGTCCAAAAACTGCACAGGTAAAGATGAGATGGCCAGCATTTGGAGATGTTTACATTGTATTTAAAATACAATACAGTGGCATGTAAGATACTTAATGCTAAAGTCAGTGTATTTATGAAAAGTGTAATTTTTAAATGGAATTGTAATTCTGAACTGGCATTAAAAGTACTGAAAGACTTGCTCAGTGGATGAAATCTTGAATTCTTTCTGACTCATTACCAGCCTGATTCACGAGAGAGCTCACCTATATATCAGCAATGGTGTTAAAGCTTCCAGAGTTAAGTTTAAATGACAAAGTTAAAACATCATTCATATGTGAATTGTCTTCACTTCTCCCCTGCAAAATGAGGGTTAGTTCCATAGTTTCAAAGACTGTAACAAAGCTGTGCACTCTGTTAACTGGCTGCACAGGTAAACCAGGGGATGCTGTCTGAGCTGCAGATCATAAATTTCAAAGTACACTTACTGCAGTATAACCTGCGGGTCCTCATCCAGAAGTAGCAGGGCAAAATTTAATCCAGCTCTAGCAGGAGGAGGCTCCAAAGGCAGCGTGATGAGCACTGTGGACAGGAGGTTCTCACCTTCCCTTTTGCAGATGTACAACCACTGAGCAACAGTGACGGCCCCCACACATCATGGATTTGTTTTTAGAGGGGGAAAAAAACACTTTTATTTTTTCCAGACTGAAAGTAAGTGGTACAGTCCAGTCTAGTCCTGTCCTCTGCCAAGGCCACAACCTTGGCGGGGCAGAGATCAGGCATAGTACTGCAGATTGGCTTTTTTCTTTGCTTGAACCTCCAAGATTCCTTCCATGTAGTCCTCGTGGGTGAGCTCTGTAGCTCCACGGCGGAGGGCAATCATCCCCTGCCCAACGAGACAATGCTTAGAGTGGGCATGTGACATCAGCTCAAAGTAAATACTCCATGCTAACTTTCACATCTCCCTCTTATAAGCGTGGGCTGCGGAATACTTACCGCTTCGACGCACACCGCCTTGCACTGGGCTCCATTGAAATCATCTGTGCAGCGAGCCAGTTCCTCATAGTTCACATCAGGGCTGATATGAGGGGTAAAAAAAAAATATAAAATCTGAGAAAATGTACCAAATAGAAAAAGCAAGGTATGAAGCTTCCTTAAAACCCAACAGTGAGCTCTCAACAAAAGAGAGTGCCTGCCACTCCACAGCCCTGAGGTACCATCAGGAGTGACAAACATAGCCCCAGAAGGCCATGCCTCTTCCATACCTGACATTCATTTTGCGTGAATGGATCTGCATAATTCTGGCTCTGGCCTCCTCATTAGGCATTGGGAACTCAATCTTACGATCTAATCGTCCAGAGCGGAGCAAAGCTGGGTCCAAGATATCAACCCGGTTAGTTGCAGCAATCACCTAGGTAGAAGTAGGGTCATCAGTCCGAGGCACCTGGAGGCCAGGCCTCTCCTCCCCAAGAATCCACCAAACATCTGCCCTGGACATTAGTTTCCATCCCCTGCCAGAGTGCCCCGGACCTCTGCAGCACTCTGCTAGATCCCAACCTTGACTTGTGTGTTGGGCTGGAAACCATCAAGTTGATTGAGCAGCTCCAGCATGGTCCTCTGCACTTCCCGATCGCCAGCCTTCTCACTATCAAACCTGAGAAGGAAACAAGGGGACAACTGTCAGCGTGAATCTGACCACCCTGCCCCTATGTTTTTAATCACATACAGAGACAGAATGACTGCAGTTCACACTGCTTAGCTAAGGTCTTCCAAATTCCTCCTTGAAGCTACAGGAAGTCCTGCTCTGATGAAGATTCCAACTAGAGTAACTGTCAGCAGCTTCTAAGTCTTATTATGTCCCTAGAGCTGAACAGAGCTCATGTTGTCCAGGCCCAAGTAGTAAATTAGGGTAAGCATCTCTGTGTGCCTGAGGCACATATCAGAAAACAGTTTTGTACAGCAGAGGACCATCAGATGGATCCTGAGTCTCACGTACTTCACTCACGAGTCCAAGGACTGTGGCAACTGCGATCTATCTGTGATTGATTTTACACTCTGTTTATGAATAGGCCATGCTTTAAGCTAGGCTTCCCTCACACACACAGGCAAAGGGGGTTGCTAGGCAGCTCCCAAGAGCTTTACAATATGGTCTACACCTCACCTTTTAGTGCCAATGGCATCTAGTTCATCAATGAAGATGATGGAAGGAGCCTTCTCCTTGGCTAGAGCGAAAGCATCACGTACCAGCTTTGCTCCATCACCAATGAACATCTGCACAAGTTGTGGACCCGCAAGCTTCAGGAACGTAGCCTGGGAAGTGAAAGAGAATCATCTCTCAGTAGGGTCGGTTCTGAGTACTACAAGAAGCTCTTAATTAAAACAGGCAAGCAAGCAAGCAAGCAGACAAGGAAATTCCAGCCTCTGTAACAACAGGTTGATGTATGACCCCTCCCCCCTTGGAGATGTTCTTTTTCAGGTATTATTCTACAGCAGCACATGCTTTCAAAGGTTCTTTTTACCTTGGTCTGGGCAGCACATGCTCGAGCTAAAAGCGTCTTCCCGGTTCCTGGAGGCCCGTACATAAGGACTCCTTTGGGCGGCTGTATACCCAAGTTTTCAAATTTCTCCTTATGATTCATTGGCAGGACAATGGCCTCCACGAGCTACAGCAAAAGAAAAATATTAATACACAAACCCATTCTCCCCCACTGATCCAGGCTGCTTAATATGAGCTGAAGTTCTGAGCTGAAGTTCAAAGACTGTTGTCCTCAGTCACACCAGAAACTAAACATAAAGTCTCACCTCTTGGATTTGCTTATCCAGCCCCCCGATGTCACTGTACTGCTCCGTGGGTCTCTCATCCACCTCCATGGCCTTCACCCGTGAATCATATTCAGTAGGTAGAGTCTCCAGGATCAAGTAAGAGTCTTTGTTCACTCCCTGTAAACACAAGTTCTTTGCTTTTAACAGGCCCTTCAGAAGGCAATTAGTAGACACACAATCAAAGATGATTCACGGGACCTCAAGGACACAAGAATAACCAGCTTTGACAATGGCACTTCTCAAATTACCACAGGCTGGCATGGTGGCCAGCGCCACAACTGACCTAGCACATGTTAAAAAGAAGGGGCCCAATTTACTTACAGTACAAAAGATTGGTTTTAGAAAGCTTACTAGGTGATATCTGAGTTTTTAGAACCTAATTGTATGTATAAAGACCCCCCCAACTATTTTTGTATACTGCAAATATGACTGAACCCATAATTACAGGAATGGTTTTGGAGAAATCTGGACAGTTTTGTCTCCTTTCTAAATGGCAAGACACATGCAGTTTTCTGGCCAACATCGTATCTAACAGTCACAACAGCATGACTCACCACCAGGTCTCCAGGCTTCAACTTCTCAGCATCAACCAAGCCAATAACAGGCAGGAAATATGTCTGTAGGAAAGGAATCAAAATAAGCAAAACCAGCCATACTAAAAAAGGGTCCTTTTCAGCACTCCTCTCACCTGGCTGGGCACCTGGGTCTTACCTGGCGCGTAGAGGTCTTGATCACAGCACACTTGCCCTTTCTCTGGGAATCCAGGTCAATGTTTGCTCCATCCTCCTCCTGGTCATTGGGGTCAACATCCAGCAGCTGCAAACCAGAGCGAGAGATTTTGTGATAATGTAACCCAGCTAGCAGGATGGCCCCAGGATTAACTCTTCTAAATTACATGCAGCAAGAGAAATGAAACTTTCTACCATCCACCAGCAGTAGAAACCTGAAAGCATTAAAGCCCTCCTATAAAAATTCATTTCTTCCTTCCCTCATGAAGCAGCACACAACAGCACATACAAAGACACTATAAAGCCCAGAAGTAGCAGGTAATGGCACTGATTTCTCCTCCCATGACAGGAGCTCACATTAAGCCTTAAGTTCCTGAAGTTCTAAAACACTAATACAAACCAACCCCCTTTTTTAAAAATAGAAAACTATCAGCATTTTTTAGACCAGCAAAATTACTGAATTACAAGAAGTACGTGATGCAGTAACAGAGCCACTGCTTTTCATTCACCCTCTCGCAAGTTTCAGAACGTAGGTACCAAATCTCACACACTCAAGTCTATGCTAAGCGAGGCTGAGTCACCCTCTGATGGCTATGTTACATACAGGTGAACAGTAGCCAACACCTAAGGAACAACCCAGATGAGACATAGGCAAGTGATGTGTACTTCCAGGTTACAAACAAAACCAACAGAAAAAATTGAAAGTCCTGGCTCCAGCAGCATCAGTAGTTTGAGAATATGCCATGTCTCAAATTACTGATGAGATCACTTGCCCCTTCCCTCTCCTGATATATGTTGCTTGTGCTTCTCCCATTGCTGCCGAAGAGACCACCGCTCTCACCTCAATAACGTTAGAGACAAGGTACGGCAGGGTTTTGTTCACTTTGATCTTCTCACTGTTCTCTTTGATCTTGTCTTTCATGGCCTGAAGCTCGTGGGTCACTCTCAGTACTTCGCTCTTCATGATCTGGAATCAGGATGCAGCAAGAAAAAGACAGGAATAGCATCAGAAGTCTAAAGCAAGATAAAATTCATACATTATTCCAAAAGTAAAACAGTTATAAAAAACGATAAGTCTGAGGAAACAGAGGGTATAAAGGGAAATATAAAAAGAGGAAAAGACAGCAAATTAGCCAAAATGAGCTAGTCCATCCCATTCTGGTCTCCAACTAATCAAAATCCCTAAGTAACAACTTCTTCCCAGCATCACCGAATAACCTCAGCCTGATCAGTGCATCAGCTTTTGGCGCTATATAATGACCTAGATAAGGATATGACCTAGATAAGGCAACCGTGGGGCTTTCCTTTGTGATATATACAGATACACAGGTAACTAAATATACGTGCACATGGAGTATCTATATGCATCCATATACACGCACCCATTTTAAAGTTATGTTTTGCTGGGTTTAAAGAACTGTGTGCTGAACACTGATGGCGTGCACTAGCAGAGGAGCAAAGAGCCAGAAAGACCTTAAACCAAAAGTATCACAGTACAGAATCAAAGTAAACTAAAAGTATGAACAGGGAATGGCAGAACTGAGGCTTGCATCTACTGAGAGCAGTGGGACTAGCAACACCTTTGCAAAGAGATTTACCACCTCTGCTTCCAGCGGAACAAAGAGAAACAGAATCACCATTTTTATAAAGCTGTCCTGTTCTACAAGACCACACACATCAGGACCTACATATGAGAAACACACATAGCAGCTGCCTCCGTAGGGGAAAAATACTTTTTGTTCTCCTTAAAACATTCAACACTGGAGTAATATCCAGTTCTTGTTCCTCACAAAGATAGCCAGGTCCTTTGCAAAACAGTGGAACGTGGGCTCACAGGACAGCTCAGCTTGAGAGGGACCTCAGGGGTTCTCTAGTTCAACCTCCTGCTCAAAGCAGGGTCAGCCATGGCTCTCATGAGGTTGCTCAGGGCTTTGCCCAACTGAATCTCAAAAACTTCCATGGATGGAGAGTACACTATTTTTCTGGAACAACCCGTTCCACTTCCTGACTGCCATCACAGTGACAAGGTCATCCTCATACCCCTGGGGAACCTCTCATTTTTTCAATTTATGACCATAATTTATGGTTTGAATTAATCTTTGCCTAGGCTTTGGTAAAATATAAAACCTTTCTATAGGAAAAAAGAAAGAAACCAAACATATATTAGTAGCATGACAGAAAGCTCAAATTCCTATGTCTTTATATAATTTTAACTTTCCTGAGGCTTTTACTACTACTGTGGTCAACAGCTCAATGTCCGGATGAAGATCAGTGATGAGTGGTGTCCCTCAGGGGTCCGTACGGGGACCAGTATTGTTTAATATCTTCATCCACGACACGGTGAGATCAAGTGCACCCTCAGCAAGTTTGCAGATGACACCAAGCTGAGTGGTGCAGTTGACACACCTGGGGGAAGGAATGCCATCCAGAGCCACCTGGACAAGCTCAAGAAGTGGGCCCATGTGAACCTCATAAGGTCCAACAAGGCTAAATGCAAGGTCCTGCACCTGGGTTGGAGCAACCCCTAGTATGAATACAGGCTGGGGGATGAAGGGATTGAGAGTGGTCCTGACAAGGACTTAGGGGTGCCGGTGGATGAAAAGCTGGACACAAGCTGGCAATGTGCACTCGTAGCCCAGAAAGCCAACCGTGTCCTGGGCTGCATCAAAAGAAGCGTGACCAGCAGGTCGAAGGAGGTGATTCTCCCCTCTACTCTGCTGAGACCCCCCCCTGCAGCACTTGCGTTCAGCTCTGGAGTCCTCAGCACAGGAAGGACATGGACCTGTTGGAATGGGTCCAGATGATGGCCACAAAAATGATCAGAGGGATGGAACACCTCCCCTGTGAGGACAGGCTGAGAGAGTTGGGGTTGTTCAGCCTGGAGAAGAGAAGGCTCCAGGGAGACCTTATTGCAGCCTTTCAAGATATTAAAGGAGGCTTGTAAGAAAGACAGACGTTTTAGTAGGGCCTGGTGTGACAGACAAGGGATAATGGTTTTAAACTAAAAGAGGGTAGATTCAGGCTAAATATAAGGAAGAAATTTTTTATGATGAGGGTGGTGAAGCACTGTCTGGGGAGCAGCTCTGCTGAAAGGGAACCAAGAGCTTCCCTGGACAATACTGAACACCAGTCAGCAACATGCCCTGAGAGCAAGGGTGGCAAACAGCATCCCAGGGTGTAGTAACAGGTGTGTAGCCAGTAGATGGAGAAAAGTGACCCTCCCCCTCTACCCCTCTACTCAACACTTGTTAGATCCTATCTAGAGCACTCTGTCTAGTTTTATATCAATATCTAACAAAGACATTGATAAACTGGACTGAGTTCAGCACAGGGCCACCAAGACGGCTGTGGGGCTGGAGCACAGGCCCTGTAAGAACTATCTGAGGGAAGTGGGCTCGTTCAGCTGGAGAACTACTGGGGAAGGTATCAAGAAGACAGAACCAGGCACTTCACAGCAGTGCACAGTGGACTGCTGAGACAAGACTGAAACAAGAAAGGTTCAAACTGTATGTAAAGCAAGTCTTTATCCTCAGAAAGCCGCTCAAGCAGTGTCACAGAACGCCCAGAGAAGTGGTGCCATCTCTGCCCTCAGAGACTTTCAAGATACAACCAGACAAAGCCCTAATCAGCCTGGCTTACAGCTGACCCTGCTTTGAGCAGAAGGTGGGACTGGAGATCTCCTCAAGTCCCTTCCAACCTGCATTACCCGCTGATCCCACCTCACCCAGGCCATGGAACTGGCTCCCCCTTCCCCCGGTGTCTCTGGGAGGCCTCGTCTACCTCCATCCAAAGCACCCAAGCGACCAAGGCTCTGCACAACAACCGTCCCCTCAGCTTCCCCTCTTTTACTTGGCCTTTACACTTTACATTTGCGCCTTACTGCTCCTCAGTCTACTAAATCTCGACCAAGTTAACCACCCCTTATTTTTTATTGCCCTCGCCTCAGCCCCCAGGACCGCGCCGGGCTCCCGAGGGGCGGCCCC
>NW_010130761.1:10622-17031 GCF_000699245.1 Pterocles gutturalis | reverse complement strand
CTACAGAAAAATACAATACAGAAAACCTGGCTGGTTTTTACACTTACTCTGCTGCTGTCATGTTATTTCAGCCCTTGACTGCTTAATCTGTAGGTTTGTTCTGTTTCTATAAAGCTTGAATCTTACTGAGGTGGTATTGCAGGAAAGAACAGTCCACTGTTCTGGTGACTTTCCTGCTAATAGCTGTAATGTGCCCAAGCCTAAAGACAATTTTTTCAGCATTAAAGCATAACTTAAGGGTTGAATTTAAATAATGTATATGCAATGGATCACATTTGCTCGAAGGGTGTCCCTAGGAAGAACCTGACTTTAGGCTCTGTTGGCCTCCTGCTGTCTCTCTGTCCTATGTACAGTATGGACAAATGAGATGATGGCAAAAAATGCATTATCAAAACTGCCTTTCTTGTTTTTCTGAGGTCTGATTTTGCTGTTGGTGGGCAAGTTCTATAAGTGTCTTGGTGGGGCATAAACTAACAGGATTATTGGATACAGCAAGTGTTTCTGGGGCATGTCTTGACCCTAGAACAGTGTGCATCAGCTCTGCTCTAGAATTGTCACCTAGATTACTGAGGGTTGCTCTAGAATTGTCACCTAGATTAGTCAGGGTTGCTATCATCAGGGTGTTCCCCTAGGAGATCCTCCCAAAGCCATGGACCCTGTTTGTCCTGCCACAAAGGCAAGCAAGTTGGCTGATGGGAATTTCCTGAAGAGAGCTTCAAACTCCTGTCACCCTGTTTGTCCTGCCACAAAGGCAAGCAGGTTGGCTGAAGAGAGCTTCAAACTCCTGTTGCAGTCTTTGCTTAGGCTTGTGGGATACAGGTTTTCCATCAAGTGATTCTTTTTGGCAAGCTGGCTCTTTTTTTTTTTTCTGATAGGGAATTGTAAGTTTGACCACATGTGATCATTAGAGGCCCAAACATACTGAAACAAGGGTGATGTGCCTTGTGGTCTGGTCTAGATCCGAGTTGAGCACTGACATCCTATCTAAATCTTCCCTGAAGATGCAGTTGGCAGCAAAATTCTGTCACATCTTTCTAAAATAATGAGCACGTGGGCAATACAGCTCCCAGCATTTTGAAATAACAGCATTCAGAAGCTAGATTGTAACATTGCTTTGAGCTGGTTTAGCCTTTCAAGGGAAGTTGTATGCTGTAATTGAGAGCTTGCACGGGGCTCTTGGGAAAGAGAGATGCAGCTGAAGTGCTGATATCCAAACAGAAGCAGAACCTGGTAAGTCATCTGAAGTTTTGCTCTATGAAAATTGCATGGCAAAATTAAAAATAGCAACATCTATGCTTACTGTAATTCCTGTACAAGTTTCCAAAGACACATGTAACTTGTGCTGATACTGTGTGCTCTTGTGCAAATGTGAATAATAAAACTGGAGGGAGCAAAGGTGGTTGCTCTGTGTTTAGTCTCATTACAAGGATGCATTGCATGCTCTACTGTTGGCCCTAGATGATATGAATTTATTGGATTCTCAATGAAAGATCAAGATTTATAACTAATAACAGTAACAGCTCATGTGATAGCATTTATGAGCTGAAGAAAGACTATGTTGAATGATTGCAGTGAGGAAAGCACAAAACCTCCATAGCAGTGAAAACTTTGTATTTGTTGCTCTTACACTACTTTTACCAAGCCAATGATAAATGCTCATGGCATCATAGAAAGCTGATTTTGGAAGACACCTCTGGAGATCCTCTAGTCCAACAGTCCCTGCCTTGCTCAGAGCAGGGTCAGCTACAGGATGGTGCTTGGAACTGCATCTAGCTGGGCCTTGAATGGACTCCACAGCCTCTCTGGCCAGCCTGTTCTAGTGTTTGGTCACCCTAAGAACAAAAACGTTTTCTCCTGTTTAAATTGTTTTTCCTGTGTTTTGGTTTGTGCCCACTGCCTCTTGTCACTTCACTGGGTACCACTGAGAAGAGTCTGGCTGTGTTGTTTTTACTTCCTTCCTTGAGGTATTTGTGTATGTTAATAAGATCCATCCCACCTTGTCCAGGGGGAATGGTTCCAGCTTTCATTGACTTCCCTTTTAGGTTGGATCCTCTTATCCCTTAATCATTTTTGAGGTGGATCACCTTCACTGGGCTCACTCCAGTGTGTTCATGTCTCTTGTGAGCTGGGAAGCCCAGAACAGGACACCACTCGAGATGTTTCAGCAGTGCTGAGTAGAAGGGAAGGATCACCTCCCCTGACCTGCTGGCAACACCTTTTCTGATACATCCTGGGGCCTTTTCAGCTTTCTCTGCTAAAAGGGTGCATTGCTGGCTCAGTTCAACTTGTCCACCAGGACCCCCAGGTCCTTTTCTGCAAAGAGGACTTCCAGCTGTCTGGTGCCCAGCCTGTAGCAGTGCATGAGGTTCTTCTTCCCTAGGTCCATGACCTTGTGTTTCCCTTTGCTGATCTTCATGGTAATCCTGTTGGCAAATTTCTCCAGTCAGTGAAGGTCCCTCTGGACAGCAACCCAACTGTTTGGTGTATCAACTATTCCTCCCTGCTTTGGAACATCTACAAACTTGCAGAGTGTCTACTCTATCCAATCATCCAAGACACTAATGAAGGTGTTAAACAATGCAGGCTGCAGTACCGACCCTTGGGGTATGCCACTAGTGACTGGTCTCCAGCTGGACTTTGTGCTGATCACAACCCTTTGAGTATGGCAGTTCAGTTTTTGATCCACCTCACTGTCTACTTATCTAGTCAGTACTTCATCAGTTTGTCTGAGATGATGATATGGGGGAAAATGTCAAAGCCTTACTTAAGAAAAAAACCCACTTGCTGCTCTGCCCTCATCCACCAGAACAGTTGTCTCTTTATAGAAGGCTGTCAGGTTGTTTAAGCACAATTTTCCTCTTCACACATCTTTGCCGACTACTCCAAGTCATCTCCTTGTCATTCATATGTTTGGAAATTCTTTCCAGAAGGTTTTTCTTCATTACCTTTTCAGGGATCGAGGTGAGGCTGACTGGCTTGCATTTCCCTGGACCCTTCTTCCTGAAGGTAGGAGTTACATCTTGCTTTCTTCCAGTTCTCAAGAAGCTCTCCTAATTGTTGAGAGTCTTCAGAGTATCATGAGTGGCCTCACAATGACATCAGCCAGCTCCAGTGCTCATGGGTATATCTCATTGGGTCCCATAGATTTTTTTTTTATGTCCAGTTTTTTAAATGTTTCCTAACCTGACCCTACTCCACCAATGACAAGTCTGTCTTTCCCACCTGTCCTGGGGACTTTGGATTCCCAAAGGCCTGGTATTATCAGTGAAGACCTGGTATTACAAGTAAGGACCGAGGCAAAGAAGGCACTGGTCACCTTAGCCTTCTTGTATCCTTTGTCACCATCTCCCCTTCCTTCCTCAGCAGCAGGACTGAAGGTATTTCTTTTGCTGTTGCTATACCTGTAGCAGCCCTTCTTGTTGCCCTCCCTGTGCCTCACAGAATCAACCGCAGATGAGCTTTGGCTTCCCCACCACTGGCACCACGTGCTTGGATAGTCTCTGTATTTGTCCTGGTCGCCTCCCTGTGGTTCCTTCTCTCATATACTTAAAATTAATGCCTGAGTTGTGTCAGACACTCCTTGTCCATCTGTACAGGTCTCCTGCTGCCTTTGCGTGGTTTCCTGTTGGTCAGGGTGGCCCAATCTTGAGCTTGGAGGAGGTGATTCTTGAAAACGAACTAACTCTCCTGGACCCTTCCTCCTTCCAGTGTCATCTTCAATGGGATTCATCCAAGCGGGTGCCTGAAGAGCACAAATTCTGCACTACTGAAGTCCAGGGTTGTGATCCTGCTTTTTGCTTTGTTCGTTCTCAGGATCTTGAGTTCTTCCTTCGCATGTGTCCTGGGTCAAGCTGGGACTGAGTTAACTTTCTCCACAGTCGCTAGCAAGAGGCTGTGTTTGGATTTGTGCTCAGAAGAAAGCTGATAACAGTGATGTTTAGAGTTGTTGCCAAGATGGCCAAGGTCTTTCAGCTTCTCTGCAGGTGCAGGAAAAGCTGGGAGGGAGCACAGCCCCAGTGACTAGGGATTTGAGGACTGGGGCCTGTACACATAAGGCTTCTGCCAGCTGTCTGAAGAAAGCCTCTGCTTCATCCTGGTCAGGTTTTCTGTACCCACCACAGCATGGAGGCACGTCTGTGCTAGTGTGATGCCGAACTGCTGGTAACAGCCTCCCTTTCAAAGGTGCAAGAGTAGTAGTCAACTAGAGAGACAATGGAGAATGTTTCCAGGCCGTTTGTTGTGAGCATCACTAGGATTTTCCCAAAACAGCTTAAACAGTGTACTAGAATTGCTGGTATATCACTTTTCTAACAACAACAAAAAAAAAAAGCAGCTGACTTAAGGCAGGTCAGAACATTCTGGTTTGTCATTCAAAGGATTGCTTTTGTTGCAAAATTGGACAGGTGGCTGGTGGCTTTTTCAGTAGTATCTAATGAGCTTTCTCTTGTGTCTCCCGCTTCAGTTGATCGAAGTCTCAAAAACCAAAAAACTACATCGTGGTGGTTAAGTTACAGGTCCCAGGTTACTATGCAGAGGGGTCTACAAAACAGAAAAAACTGGACAGTTCTCTGGTGCTTCGTGAGTTTTGTGGTTTGGTTGTTGGGAATGATCACAGAACACAACCGTTTCCTGGGGCAGGAGGTTATTAAAGAAAATGTTTCAAGTTTCTTGGTTCTTTGGATCTGTCTATGCTGATCTCAGGTCAGCTGGGATCAGGATGAAATATGTTTACTTAACATGCTGCTTTTTTCTTCCTCTGTAAAAAAAAAAAAAAAAAAAAAAAAACCCAAACACAAGCCCTCAGAATTAGGGAACCCTGTTTAAAAAAAAAAAAATCAAAGTAATGACAAAGTGTTTTCTTATCAAGTAATCCATTATTGTCACAGTAAGTAAGAACCTGAGAGTTCAGATATTATGCCGCACGCCTCTCTAAAACAGATGTATCCTGGATCACTTGTTTGTTTCTATAAAAGTAGATATTGAGTGAGTTCAAATGCAAGCCCTTACCTGATTGCTCAAAAATTAGATCCTTATAAAATCACCCTGGTGATGTATTTAAGAAACAAATTTGGGGAATTCATCCACAGTGTCTGCCTACCTTAAAAAAAGGAAAAAAAAGAAAAGTTAGAAGCAAATGAATGCAATTTGTTCTGGAATGAAATTGATCAGGCCGCCAACAAAATATTGGTTTCTGCTTAACTTCGTGCAAAATAGTGTATATAAAAGTGTGACCTTGATGGAGGCGAGGGGTTATTCCACAGCTGTGCTACCCTCTTCGAAAGAGAAGTTTCTTGTTTCTGATTCTTTATAAATTGACTTCTTGTCACTGTCCTCATCAACTGAATCAGGGCAGACATTGGGGAGATATTAATATAAAAAGAAGAAAACTTTATTTTTTTTTAGCTTAGATCTTTTCTTTTTCCTCCCCTTCGTGCAAGTCATACAGACCTAGAAAACTTCGTGTTTTGGGCAAAGTAGTGTGCAGAAAGCTATTATGCAAACTGAAAGGAGTATGGCATTTGAATGGGATATCATTAAACTTAAGAACCCCAAATGAACTGAAGTTCAATGTCTGTTGAGACCCTAGAGGAGGAGGTGATGGGTTTTTAGCTGGTGGAGAAGGTAGCTGGTAATGATAATTGTTAGCAAAGCTTTCCTTACTTGAGATAACAGCTAATCCTTGCTCCCACTGAAGTGAGACTCTTGCATGTGTTGGCTGGGGTCTTCTTGAGCCTTTATTGAATCAGGAGTTTGCTGTGGCAGTGATCTCACCTCTGTTGCTGATACTCCAAAAAGCACTGACGCAGTGGGGTGGTGCAACCTGCAGAGCTCGGGGACGATGCGGGGCGGGGGGGGGTGTGTGTTTTGTTGATGTGGTTTTGGTTGTGTGCCTTGGATTTTTCACTTTTGCGGTGTTTAGCTATAGAACAAACAGCTAAGCAACAAAATTTTTTCCTATGTGGACACCAAAATGACCAACTTAATCAAGCAGGATGTATAGAATATATGTGTCCAGAAGCTTTTTTAAATAAACTTGCAACTGCTACAGCCTAGTCTGCATACTGAGCAAGTATCATGCTGGATGGGGAGAAGAAGTTCTGAGAAGTAGATGCAAGATGTGAAATACTTCACAGAATTAGGCTGCTTGATTTTGAAGAAGGGTTATTACTTAAGACAAATAAGTTCATCTGTGGAAAACTGTTCCCTCATGAAAATGAACTTGTTCTGTAATGGCAGTTGGTGCCCAAGTGTGCTGGCTATGAGTGAATTGTCTCATCTGGAGAGATGAGTCACTTGGCAGACTCTAGAGTCAAGGATAAATCGTTTCTGTGATGAGTACGGTGCCTCCTAGAGAGCTGCACTTTTTGAAGTGGAACCAAACTACAATTTACACATAGATAGTTACAAC
>NW_010130761.1:3941-10591 GCF_000699245.1 Pterocles gutturalis | reverse complement strand
AACCCCAGGGGGGAAAAAATTTTTTTTTTTTTTTTTAATTTTTGTCACAATGAGCTGAAAGTCAATTGTTTTCCTTTTTTTCCTAACCTACTCGAGTTTTGCTCACTCTGTGGTTTGTTCTCTCCGAAGAATGTAGTGAATCTTCTTCTCTATGAATTCTCTTCTCTCTTTTCACGCTACTTCCAAGGTTAATAAATAACTTTCCCCAAAGAAAAGGTGTGGTGGCAAAGAAGCAAGATGAGCACTACTGCTGTTCTGGAATGAAAAACCTTCTTCTGACTCCTTCTTTCAAAGAGTTGGGTGGAAAACTCAGAAGGTAGCTCTACCAGCTGTGACTTAAAAAAAAATATATATATATACACATTCTCAAATGAACATGGCAAGACACAAAAGAATTGTCATGTTGTTGTAGTAGATGTCGGGAATCAGGCTGCTGTTTCTAAGTGGTTCTGTGCTTCAGGGTGCAATTTATTTCATCCAAGACCCGACGGGTTTCCCTGTTCATTAGGAAGGGAGCTTTGGGTAATAAATGAGTCTGGCTGCATTTGAACAAAGGAGTCAAACTCAGAACGTTGCAAGTTTATAGGACATCTGATCGGTACACATGCGTGTTTATCATACTCAGGGTTTTGCAAAAATTGTGTTGAAATTTACAATATATGTTTTCTGTTGCTGCTTTAAATATGTTTTGAAAGTCAAGGAGAAATGCAAATTACTTCTTAAGCACTTGGATGCATAAAAACTAGCAGATGTTTTGTGTCATTTGGCCAGTTATTTCTGACAGGTGGCCAAGAAATTCTTGTTGTATGAAGACCTCTATGGAAGACAGTTGCATCAACACCAGAAAATGTGGGGCTGAACACAGAGGTGTGATGTCTGGGGTTGCAGGTGGGTATTGGTACAGTATGGCCCATGTGAAGCTAACTGCAAGTTCCTAGCTGTTGAAAACTTTGATCCAACATCTCTACAGAATTTCTTGCATATTGAAGTTGCTTGAAGTGTAGGTATCATGATTGAATGACCTCATTGTAATTATATGAAGTTAAAACCTTAAGTCTTCTAAACATTTTTATTCTGGTTGTGAGTGAGAAGCCTAGTAAATGGGAAATTCTGACCCTGTTTAGACTTGTCTCATCCAAAATGGGCTTGGATGTCCTAATTGCTGGTTTTGTCTTTGTTTTGCAGCTGGTTTCTCCCCTTTTTAATTGATATATTTGTGTGAAGTCAGTAATTACAGTGATTACTAGGTTTTCCTAGTCCGATGTAGGATTCTTTTTTCTGTTATCAAACTTGAAAAAGACAAGGAGAGGGAAAGCAGAGTGGGTACTAATTGGTGGTCACATGTACGATGGATGATCGAAGTACAGTCTGTCACTTTCACTGATGTTCTGTGTTATTTGTGGGGCCCTGAGTTTTAAATGTGGTGTCCAAGCATGTTTATTCATATTTGGGCACTTGAATAACCAGCCTGATCCTTTTGTACGTGGTTGCAACCATAGCTCTTCCCTCTAGTAATGAGGAACCGGAGGGTTCTCAGCACTTCCTAATCTAAAACTTTTTCACATTTTTGAGTCCAGATGTCCATTTTCAGCTGTGGTGTAAAGGTAATTGTAACATATTTAGTAATACCTCTTAGGGAAGAAAATATTCCAAACAGAACAATGAACAATTTGAGTAGATTGCTTCCTGGTATGTGCTGAAAAACGTGCGTGTTGATAGGAAAATGCAGGACATGATGTAAAAAATCTTTTATTATGATAAGCAGTCTTGAGAGAGACTTCTTGTACAGTATATACTACAGCAGCTTTTAACACAATATGCTTTATTTTTTTTTTTAAGGAGACTAAAGGATGTGAGTCACCCTTCCTATAAAGGTTCCTGATACAAAGGAATTAAACTGCAAAAGTGGTGTCATGGTTACGTCAGAGAGCCTTCTCTGAGTGTGTCATCTGCAAACTGCATGACTTACACAGGAGAAGGGTACCTGTGAATTTCCACATCCCATAGTGTGCCTGAGGGCTGGGTGACAGACTATAGTGCTTGTAGCTAAAGATGTGGAGCACCCTGCTTGAAATGCTGCAGCTCTGGCTTCAAAAGCTTCTTTGAGTGCTCTGCCCAGCTGAATAGGGAAGGAATGGTAAGGGTGTGTGTGTGGTTTTTATATAAAAGTAGTTATTTATGCTTTTAGCTAAAAAGGATGTCTTTGAAATTCTTGGTCTCCTTCATCTCCTTTCAAGTAAATTTGGGAGGCTCTTCTCTTAGAATGGGGAGAGTAACAGGAGAAGGAGGGCTAACTTTTTTGTTCCAAAAATCAAAGCTAGAGCAAGGTGATGTTTAGCCCTCTCCATCCTCCGAACTGCGGTATTCCTGCCTGCACCTGACACACCAGGACTCCAGGGTGAGGTCTGTGTAAAGCGTGTCCTGCAGCAGCACTTCAGGGGTGGGGATGATGGAGTCTATCCAGAAGGAAGTTTGGCTGGGGCAGCCTCCTGTGGTCTGCTCTGCTTGTCAGCGTGCAGTGTGGTCTGGGAATAGCCCTGGTTCCTTGGCCCTGTGGGTGCCAGGCAAGGCCAGAGCTCCATCCCAGCAGGGTTGGGTGAAGGTAGTTTGAGTCCCACAGAGGTTTGCAGGGTGGTTCCTTCTCAAACAAGGTTCTCCACAGGTGCCTAAATGATCTCTTGCAATGTTGGCAACCAAGTACTTGGAGAAGATCATGTCAAAGCTGGACACCTAGGTTTGAGATATATATATATATAAAAATTTTATTAACTGTTAGGGGAGAATGGAAGGAGAACCCATTTCCTTTAAATCTGGTGGGGTTGCTGTAGACTTGCACTAGATGAACAGAGCGTGTCTGATCCAGACAATGCAGTCAGAAGATGTGCCAGGGCAGATCTTCTGGGTTTACTTCTATATCTAATTTAATCTCTTGAATCTCCTGGTGCCAGTTTTCCTAGCCTGACATATGGTTTTATCCCACTTGGAGGGAAAGGTAGAGGGGAAACTCTACAGTATGCCTCTAGCTTCACAGGGAGAAATTTCTTCTGGAAATGGTGTACAAGAAGCAAGTTGGTTCTTGTTGACATATTTCTGTGGGTGACAGTCTTGCTGAGTGCATAGGAGATTAGTGTGGATTAGCGATCTGAACAGTGTTTGTCAGTTTGCAGTGTGGAGTTCGCTGTTTACAGAGGCAAACTAAGATAAGTGATGAAATAATTTCAACATCTGAATCCAACAGGCAGCAGGTACTTCAGCAGTAAAGCACAATGCCAAGTAAATATGACTTGATATCCAGGCTTGATGCATGTCTCATGCAAGATCTTATTGTGGGTATAAAGGTGAATAAAAAAGTTGTGACAAGACAACAGTCTTTCTATTTACTGGTTTGACTGAAGCTTATTGTAAGGTTGCCTGAAAAGTTCTGATAGATCCTGATTCTCCCTGTGAAGGTCATGTTTGTGGTGTGTGTTTTAAGAGAGAGAAAAAAACCAAAAAAACAAAAAAACAAAAACAAAACCTTTGTTCTGGAGGTTGTCATCCAGTAGCTAAAAAAATTGCTGTTCTCGGGAGTAAATGAAAGTCTGTGCTGTGGTGACAGGGGAGAGGGCTGTAACTGTGTCTCGGGGACAGCTGTGTGAAATGGAGCTGCGTGGTAGAAACAGGCATGGTGAGAAGATGCTGGAGCTGTGGTTGGACACCATATAAACTGCATAGAGGCTGGTGTTGTCAGTGGGAGGACTTGAGATCCTGAAAGAAAACAGTCTCTCAAAAAAAAAAAAAGACTGCTCAGCACTAGTGGTAATGCACTCCATCATTCCTTGGTGTCAGTAAGACTTTGACAATTTTTGCTTATGTGCAGCAATATGTAAGGCTTGCTGGCTAAGGGCAAAGTAAATGGAGCTACTTGTCTCTTTCCCAATCCCCATTTTGTTCTATTGGAAAGAAGGACGCAGTGCTGTGTCATGTCCATCGCTGTATTGATCTTTTCTTTGTGATTTTCTTTGTGATCTTTTCTTTGCCTTACTAGCAGTGCAATGGAAAAGAAACAGGAACAACGTGAGAAGTGTTAGTGCTCTATGCTAACAACAGGTGTGAAAACTGCCTTCACTGTGCCAACCTTGGAACTTGAGCGTGGGTGCAGGGAGCAAGCGGAGGTATTTCAGTTTGCATCTGTTGGTGTTTGATAGTGGCCCTGAACTCTGGGGGGCCCCCTTGTCAGCACAGAAAGCTCGTCATCCTGTAGGCCAGCACAGTGATCATACAGAGGATGCACCAATAGAACTGCAAACACAGGGGAACTTCTCATTGCAAGCTACTTGAGATGTTTCAGATGGTGAGAGAGCAAATGACAATGACTGTACTTCTCTTTCCTTGCAACAACATAGTGGTGCTTATATATGGGGTTTTTTTTATCTTGCTATTGCTCTCAAATTTTCTAGGGCATGGTAGGAAGTGGTTTATAGATCAGCATGTTATGGATGTTCTGTGGATCCTTCTAAACTCAACATCTGTTGCACATTTTTCTGTGGTCTTGTGGGACCTCAGATGTTGGAGGTCTTTTCCCTGTGTTCTTATTTACTTCAGCTGACTGTTACTAGCAGTGGAAATGGGCAAGCCACGAATAGCAGGATAGTGCAGATATTTGCATGCTTTTCTCTTTTTTAAATTTTAACACCAGGACTGTGTTGTGCATGTTTGATCTCTCTTGCTAATATTTTAGCTCAGTACTGCATCTTAAGGTATATTCTTGTTCAGTAACGCAGCTCAGGATACTGCAGTGCCTTATGGTATGTAAAAGAGGGTCACAAATAACAATGAGCGTGGTAACCACCACATAAATGCAGTGATGTGCACAAGGATGACACACAGCTTTGTGCTAATGACATTACCACTACCTCTTCCTGGTAGCCTTTGGCTTTGATGAGCTGTCCTTTCTTGGAGGAAGCTTTGCAGGAGACACTGAAAGGCCAGCAGCAGGTAAGTGTCGCAGTGTCAGTTGACAGCATACTGAGGATTAGAAGAGGACTTGATGGCAATGTGTCCACTAACATTGGTCAGCGTAAAATCTGTGCTTTGTTATGGCATTTCTTTTTTTTTTTTTTTTTTTTTGCTTCCTATCCACAGTGTACTTGCCTATGAAGCAGGATGTTTCCTCCTGGACTCCTGCTGTAGTAAGTAATTGTTCAGCTCCAGGAGTAAGAAGCTAAGTTTTTTTTGTGTTTGGTTTGAGTTTGCTCCTGTGACCTAGCTTCCATGATTCATACTCCTGCTTGACAACTGGAGTCAGTGTAAAGCTTAATTAAACGTGTAAAACATTTTGAACTTACTGAGTCATTTTCCTGAAATATGGTTTGTCATGCTGCGTGTAGCTGGCAGGCTTGCACACCTTTTTTGGGGCTCAGAGCCAGCTTTGAATAAATAATTGGCTTTGGGCAGGAGGGGTGGGCGGGATATCTGGTGTACACAATTGTCAGCTTTGAAGTAACTGAGTAAAAAGAATATTTAATAATTGAAAAATGTCTAATGGGTGTATTATGAAAAATGTCGTCTTTTGTTTGCTTTGTGCTTATTGTACAATTTGAAAACCACAGAGGCTTTGATGTCTAGGTGAAGCTTATACAATCCTATTGATGAAGCTAGGCAAAATCCCGCTCCTGTACCTGGAACCATGTGGCTTTCCTGGATTTGAAACAGGAATTTGAAAACTATCTTCCTTTCAGACAGGTAAGCAGGAGTGCTCATGCACATCAGGAGATCATCCAGGAGTCTCTCCAGCATTGTGACTCCTGGATCCTCACTTTGACTTCTCTGACTCTGTAGTTCTGCAGCCAACTGATTTGTACATGGAGTTTTAAGGAGCTGAATATTTCAAGCTCTAACTGTGGCAAAGAATAGAAAACTAGCTAGGATGTCTGAATTGGGAGAAATTTTAAGTTCAGTTTCCGTATAGAATAACTGTTTCTCTTAAGTTGCTGATGATTCACTGTTGTGACTGATTAGATCAGTAGGAAATTTTTTCTTTATTCTTGTCCTTACAGATTTTACCAGGTTCTACCAGTCTGTCTTTGAACAGGTCTCTTAAAGCAGTCTAACTTGCCTCATCAACTTTGGGAGAAAATTTGTCCAAGTGTCTTTGAAAAGCCTGAAATATGCATCGAGTTCCAAATCTTGTAGACTGGCAACGTACTGTAGCGACCTGAGTTTTTCATCTTTAACTTTTCTAGTAGTATAGATGCTAATTAAGTAATTGTATTCTGGGCTCTGATTACAGGTACAGAGTGCGTTGACATGGCAACCTGTTGCTTCTCTTGCCCGTGAAATGCCTTATGTTTGCACTAGAGTTCATTTCCAGGAATATCTACACCTATGGAAAGTGCTTGCTATATGTTTGAAACAGCAGCTTCATCAGTTTACCAGGTTTAGTGCTGGGACTGTGGTGCTTCTTGCAAGGTGGTGGAAGAGGACAGGTGCAGGGTGTTTTCTTGGGAACTATCTGGACCCTTAACTCCCATCCACTGTGGCTAGAGTTGAAGTTCTGGCTATTGCAGAATGAGTTGAAGCAGGCTCAAAAATCAGAAATGCTTTCCATATTTATTCTGCACTATGTAGTGTGGTTTGGTTTTGGTTTGGTTTTTTTGTGCCCTATATGT
>NW_010130761.1:0-3929 GCF_000699245.1 Pterocles gutturalis | reverse complement strand
CTTAATGGCCTTTGTGTTGCCTTCAAGGCATTACAACTACTTCAGTTCATTTCCATTAGCATCTTGGTGGCCTTTGAAAGTGCGTTGCAGGCATACCTCCAGACAAGCAGATAAAATGGATGTTACCGTCTTACTTAAACAACTGTGAGTAGCAGTGAACACTTGTGAGCCTGCTTTCTGACTGGCTTTGCTTATGGACTCGGTTATGAATGCTTTGGGACTAGCCAAGTTAACTCTTTCTTTTCTGTAGATATGAAGGGAGAGAGCTTGTTGCCCTATGTCAATCTACAGTCTCCTCTTACATTTGATTATTCCTGGCACAGTAATCCTTGCCCTTGCTGAAGGTCTCAGCCTTCAGCTTTATTGCTAGAAAGCCAGCTATACACTTATGTCAGACCGTCCAGCAAGAAGTGTATGTGTGCAGGCCAAATATTTCCAATGAACTTACGCAGGGTAATTTGAGCAGAGCTTCTGAGCCTTCCCGTTGAGCAGAGGTACAGTATCTCAGCTGTACACCTGGGGTGAGAACAGGCACTGGGAGGCAAATAGACCCTTAAAATACTGCATTGCCTAGCTCCCTCTCCCTGCACTGTTGAACTAATGTAGATACACTGTATATGAACAGCTGGAAGAGCTGCTTTCTGTGAGATGCAGCAGTATCCCTGGCTGCCAGCTGTGGCAAGGGTGTAATGACACTGTAAGCATTATAAAAGACAGCTGTGGCTGCAGGAGAGGCAGTGTAGGACTGTTTTCCCTAGCTGTCTGTATATAATGGCTTGTGCCATTTTTGAAGAGGAAATATAATTTGGATGTGGGTGCTCCTTTCACAGTAATAAAAGACCTTCTAGAGGATGGGGAACACCTGCAAACCCTGTTCATTTGGTTGCAGCAGAGAAGGCAGGTGTTGGATGCCTCCCCTGTGGCAGCTGCGGGGTGATTTATGTCTCAATGTCTGTCTGCAGCTGACTGAGAATGTGGGCTTTGTCTTGCTTTGTCACAGTGGCCAGAGAAACCCTCTAAAATTCTGTGCTGACAGATCATCTGGAAGTGTCTTAGAAAAAGTGGGGTAACTCTTCCAGCACTGTTTCTCTTAGCTCTTTGTCCTGGGTTCAGCTGGGACAGAGTTAACTTTCTTCACAGTAGCTATCAAGAGGCTGTGTTTGGACTTCTGCTGAGAAGAAAGCTGATAACAGTGATGTTTATAGCTGCTGCCAGGACAGTCAAGGTCATTTCAGCTCCTCTGCTGGGCCTGTGTCTGCAGGGGCAGGAGAAGCTGGGAGGGAGCACAGCCCCAGTTACTAGCCTGGGATTTGATTTTAGGTTTGGGATGGAGACCCAAAGTGGCCAGTGGCCTATTCCATAGCATACACGTTGCATTTTCCAGACTGCTTTTCCTCCAGGTCAGCTCTTTTTCCAAGTCTGCTCTCTCTGGGTGGTCCTCCTCCCTCACTTGGTCAGCTCTGGGTCTGGGATGCTCTGGCTGTTAACTCCATTCTGTAAGTGCAGTTTCAGGACTCTCCCTGCTCCAGGATCGTTAGCTGGGAACAGGCTGAGCCTTGGTCATTGGGTGGGGGGCAGTGTCACTGTGTGTCACTCATTTGTATACTTGTATATGGTATTATTTTCAATATTATTGTAGTTATTAAATTGTTCTTACCTCAACCCACAAGTCTTTTTTTTTCCCCTTTCCCCCTTTAATTCTCTCCCCCACCCCTGGGAGGTGGGGGAGTGAGAGCGGTTGTGTGGGGTTGGCTCCCAGCCAAGGGCAAACCCATCACACTCTTATTTCTTCTGCAGTTATACTTGGGCATCATGCAATGTCTAAACATACTGCTCATGGTCACTTGATTTTAGGGTCACTAATTTGCATTGTTAAAACTGCCTTTCATCTCTCTGTGAAAGTAAAAGTAATGGAATATTGCTATTTTTTTTTCTGTTGGACTTTTCATACCCAAACAAGTGAAATGTTTTCAGAAAATGCAGTGAAACCTGGAGTTTTACCTGTTATCATGAGCTTAGAGGTTTAACGAAGATATAAAACCATGGAGGACTTGCTTATGGGGGTTGGGAGTGTATAGCTTTTTGTATGGAAGTCTTGCTTATGGTCTTACATCAACAGCAGAACCTACCCTTTAGCCTTTCAGAATCTGGCTTAGGGACTGTTTCTGGGCATGAATAGCTGATCTTCTGATGGGGAGGTCGTGGCTGAAGTCTGTATGAGTGCTGCAACTCATCAAGGGAGAGACGTTGCCCGAAGAGGCTTGCCTCAGGGCCCAAGGTTTTAAATGTAGATTTGAAGAAGAAGTTTTTTGATCTGGTGGGAAAAGTGTTGCCCTTACGAGGTTAGAAGAAGCCAAGAGTTTGTCACTCTGTTCATGGAGAGTCAGATAACTGCTGATCTGGGCACCCGAATCCATCTGCATGTTGTATATGGCAAGTTATTGTAACAAAAAGAATATCTTAAATGAGGAACTTCATTGTTTCTGAAGCATTTTGACTTCATAGATGGCAACATAAATAGTTGACTAAATCTGTCAAAGTAGAAGAAAAAGAGCTTCCTGTGTGACTTCTCCAAATCTCACAAGAAAGCAGATATGTGACACCAGGATGAGCTTTCCTCACTGCTTCGAGACATGGAATGGGCATAACTCAGTCCCCAGGTGAGTGTCTTGTGGGGGCTGAATGCTCTCTGCTGTTGGGATGCAGTTCAGCCTGTGTGAATTAGTAGAAATATTGGGTGACTAAAGATAGTACCAGCTGTATATGAAGGTGTATTGATGCATCTGCTTGTGTGGGGTTTTTTTCCTTTTTTTTTTCTTTTTTTCCTCTGGTTTTCTGACTAATTTGAAGAATAAGGCTGAGGCAGCTTAAGTGTGAAAGTAGCCTAACCCAGAGGTTTGGGTGCTCAGGGGAGAAATTGAATTAAAATAATTTTCATCATGTGTTGCTATAGCACAATGTGGAATTTCACAGGGCTAGCAGACAGCGTTGTGTTGGGTAGATGTGACTTCTTTTGCTTAAGCAAAGCAGAGGTTTAATTCAGCTTTTTGAATATTTGCCTTATGAGATGGATTCATACATGGTTCTTACACTAAAATGCTCATTGGTCTGAGTAACATGGTTACCTGGAAACATCCACAAGGCAAAAGGGCCAACTGAAGCAAAAAGTCTGTTGGGTACCTCCATCTGGGGTACGGGAAGTGTTGCATCTCCTATCCTGTGTCTATATTAGTCCCAAAGATCTTAAGTGACTGGTTTTTTTTTTTTCTTTGGGGGGAGAAAGAAGGGGGTAGACACAAATTTCTTACAAGGTGCTTCTCTGTAGCTGGTTGTGGTCTTTCTGCAGCTGTGGGATGGAAAGGCTTGGTACCAGGAGTAGTGAAGGGATGGCAGCATGAGCTTTAGCTAATGAACGTGTACGTAGTGTCTGAAGACTTTAACCCATATTACTTTGGATGTGTTGTTATATTTTCTTGAACTAGCTAGACTGAAGCTAGTAAATAAACTGCAGTCACATCTTCTAACTGCAGTGTGGATATGCCTACAGTCTGTTGCCATGGGGACAAAGATAAGTCTCCTTTTAAAGAACTGTGCTGAAAAACCCCGTGCTCTGAAACTGCATGACCTGTAAGCAAGCAATTATGCAGTACTTTGTTGTTGAAGGATGCTGAGGCTGGTAGCCTTGATTAGATCTTTAGCCTGTTCCTAGCGAAGCAACACTGATAGTACATCCCCAGCAGTAATTTGTGAATACTATGGCCTGCGTCGGTCAGACTTGGAAGAGGGGCTAGGCACTGAGACCTTTTTCTCCAAGGTTTTGTGAAAGTTGACAGATGACAGAAAGTTGACAGGCCTGTCAGCCTGACCTTGGTACCGGGGAACAATATGGAACGGCTCATCTTGAGGGAAAGGCCGTGGATGTCATCTAC
>NW_010130760.1:0-3108 GCF_000699245.1 Pterocles gutturalis | reverse complement strand
TGTGAAACCGGCTCCGGCATCTGAGCTGCACCACAGCCGCTCTCCGGCGGGAAATACACCCGCGGGAACGGGGTAGGCCACGGAGCCAGCCAGCAGTAAGGGACTGAGGCAGAACCGCAAAGCAGGGGCAGAGAGCAACCTCCCTGTCGCCTCGGAAGATTTCGGTGTGTGTAGCAGCAAGGACACGGGTGGTGAGGTCCCTATGTGATCCAACAAAAATCACTACAGGATGCATTAAAACCAGTTAAAAATAGCATTTCCCTTCTAACGCTGGGAATCCCCTCATCCCTTCCCACCTCAGGGGCATAACCTGGCTAAGATCAAGCATAGTGTATGTAATGTATACATGTCATATACACTACAATATACATTCCATACAGACAGATTCAGTGTTACGTCTTCTTTCAAGTTAATTCAGAAAAGCTCCAAGTGAAGGAATCCATTACTCTTTGGCCCCCAGCTCTCCCAAACTGCTTCTGCCCACTGCTCTCTACAGATGGCAGCTGAGCTACGAAGCCCCTTGCTGCTCTTGGATGGGACCTCGAGTTTTCAGAAGTGGGCATTTGGACGAGATTTTTGTAGAAGCCCATGAGCTGGACCTCCAGGCCTGCCCAGCACATGCCCAGAAAGACCTGGGTCAGTGGGAAGCAGGTGGCTGGGCACACATTTACACCTAGGGTCTGCAGAAAAAGGGGCAGGAAAGACTGAAACCGTGCCAGGCTACAGGCAAATCAAAGAATCCCAGGAGGGAAGGAAGCAGTATCGGGCGAGCAAATGGTTTCCAGCTACTGTAGAGACAGGAGTACCGAAGTGACAGGCAGCCAGAAAGGTAGGATGTTGGGGATACCATACAGCTGACGGCCCAGGCACTGGAGAAAACCCAGTTAACAGGTATACATACTTTCTCCTGTCTGCCTCAAGTGCTCTTTGAAGAATTTGGGCATAGAGCATGTTGGTAGAAATTGCGCCCTGTTCTGTGAATGTTAGGGTTTATGAAATGGAGTAAATTACTTAATGATGTTTTTATTTTCTTTTACACCCTGTTATCACTTAGCAGGACTGGAATGATGCTCTATATCTGTGCTTGAAGCTTCTGTCTTGACCTATCAACAATACTGTAGCATAACTCTTCAGCAATCCAGTCTGTTTGTAGCTCATGAGATTTGTCTTCTAGTTTCTATATGAAGTGTCTCCTTATATTTGAGTTCTCAGTCCTTATCTAGCTAAAAGGTGGTCAGCTCACCCTCATAGTCTGCATCTATCTTCCTCTGCTGTGAGAAACTTCACAGAGCACACTTACAGAACACAGAATTTTCCAAAGATACACAGTTTAATTCTGTGGATGGGCAGACAAGCTGAAATCATGACCTACTTCACCACGTTCTGTTACAAATTTGAATAACTAGACACATGTTTACATGTTGATGAAAATAGCCCCAAAATAACTCCAAATTTCAGCTCCAAATTCTCTATTACCAAACCACGGAGACACTCAGCTTCACATCTATCTCCATATCTCAGAGAAAGAATGAAAAGTAAAATAACAAATATTAGTCATGTTGCTAGAGGCACTACAAAGAGACTTGATGAAATTGTAATATAAAATAATATGTAAAGTTCTCTAGATAACAAAGTATGCAATAGAGTTACCTAAGTCAAGAACAAAGGGAATGTCAAGTTCTTGCTATCAGATGGATCTTACCAGTACATACATTGCTAGTGTTTTGATAATCATGAGGTCATAAAAACACATAGTACTCAGAAACATTTGCACAGTTAATTAGATACTTCAAAAGGGAGAAGCCGAGAGCAGATGGGCCATAAATGTATGAAGCTCATAAACACACACCATGTTCCATAATAATTACCTTTTTCCTGAAAGATATTCTAAATTCTTTCATTAACATTTATGGAAAATACATAATTCAAAACTAGCCAGCACTACTGAGTGACAAGTTATGTTTCATTACTCTGTCGCAAACAGTGGTACAAAAGATCGACTGAGGTTATAACACGCTGGGATCCGGAGGATGTGCTGAAACATACCAAACCCACTCAGGTTTGCTGAAGGGGAGCGCTGCTAAGAGCAAATGCTACCACGCTGTATGCAAGCTCCCAGATTTATTACAAAGGATTACATAACCTCAGTTTTGTTCTTATAACCTGCTGCTTCTCACGCTTGTAACAGAGCTTTCCGCAGTGTTGTCTCATTTGTCCACAATCACTCTCTAACCTGAAGGTCAGTTTACATTTTTGCTATCCACCAGTTCTTCATTCCCACAACAATATTTTTAAAAAAGCTAAAAGCAAATGTAAAATTGACTACTACAGAAATTTAAGAATATTTCCTATTTTTGAAAGGTGAAACTGGTGAAGGATCAGTGTTGTCTTAGGGCTCCAGGCACACCACAAACTTAATTCAGTTCAGTATGAAAAGCTTACTGAGCGTGGTTCTAGCTGTAGTTTTACAAATAATTGTCTATTTTTCATAAAACTGCAGACATAGTTGATATACATAAATAATCCACGAACTGCAGTTTATTTGCAGGTGTACAGGCTGATTCCACAATCCACCTGTACAAAGTATGGCCTCTCATGTATCTGTACCAAGTTCAAAATACCAGATATGCTGCATGGGCACAGAACAGCGCATGATTTACACGCCTGAGATTGTAACAAAGAACACCAGGAAAACCCTGTCACCAGGTAACAATAAGCCCCAGTGAGTAAACAACTTGTTGCACAAGCTAGGTGTGTCTTGTACTGGCATTTCCAAAAGCCTCCCCAGACGCTGTCACGCCAGCGCCACTCCTCAAGCCATCGCTAGTGTAAGCCCCAGCGCAGGGGCCTGCGGCGGCAGGGAACGGCCGCCCTGAGGGGAAACGCCGGCAGGCCCTGAGACACCATCCGCAGGGGGCCTTTTCTACCCGAGGACTGCACACGCCCTAATGTCTTAAAACGTGGTCCTGGTTTTCCTTGTGCCTATTTAGGAAGAGATTTACTTCGAAAAGGACCGAAAACCCCCCTCCGGCAGGCGGCAGAGCTCACACCCACCCAGCGCCCGGGCGGGAAAAACGCGGAGAGCGCCACAGCCCCGCGCGCGGGCCA
>NW_010130759.1:32761-62902 GCF_000699245.1 Pterocles gutturalis | reverse complement strand
CAGGCAGGTGATGCCGCTCGGTGCACGCGAAGGGCAAGGAGCGCCTTCGGTTCCGCTGGGCTCCAGCTGGGCAGGAAGCTGCGAGTTAAATTTTAAAAATGGGGGGTCGGTGGAGAGGGGGAAGGGAGATGATGAAATGGTATAAAGAGAAAAAGCTGAGTGTGCTGGAGGTTTTGCATCTCGAGTGTAATTGGACTGGGGTCCAGCAGCCCTCCCTCTGGAAAAAGTTTGAAGAGCAGATGTAATTTAGGAGCATTGCAATGCCAAAAGAAATACGACACCCTTCACTGTCTTCTTCCTAAAGACACGAAGGTCTTTTTAACTTTGGTTTCCAGTTTTCTTACCTTGTCCCAGTAACACAGTCTATTGTAACTTTATCCCATAAGACGTCTTTATGCAAACTGTCTCAAAACAAACAAGGTAGAGTTAAACAAAACCAGACGTTGCAATACACTCTCTGCAGCAAACCCATGGTCCAATCCTGCAGCCTTACTTAGGCAAAACTTCCATTGACCTAAGCGGAAATTTGATGTGAGTTAGGATTGTGATATTTGGCTCTTGCTGGGTGTTATGAGAACAAAGATTTCACATCAGACCTGCAGCAAAGACCTTCAAGTTGTAGCTAAGGTGGAGAAAGGTGACATGAAATCAAACGTATTACCAACAGCAGAAAGCAAGAGAAATTATAAGGCACAAAGAGAGGTTGTACAAGATGAGGATGCTTCACTCAGATGAAAAGGCCTTTTCGGGGTGATGCAGGTAGGTAGGAACAGGCAGAAAAATGGGGGGAGAGGGGCAGGGGGAATTGTGAGGCAACCAAGAGCAAACCTAGAACACTGAATTTTGTTGGAGATAACAGAAGCCAAAAAAAGGGGGAAAAAATTATTCTCAGGCAACACACCTGAGTGTTTTAGTGTTTCGTTTCACACTCAAATTCATTTTCAATACCTTAAATCATCCAGAATCTATAAAGTCTGACGGGCTACCAGGGGATTTCCTATTTTCTTCACTTTTTGAAAGCTGAAGGTAAAAGCTGACAACATTTTGTCTTCCTGTCTATGTACCTTGCATTGACACAGTGACAGCAGAATATGAAGATTTGTTTGTTCATGGAAGAGAACACGGTGCCTGCCCAGGGACGTATTGGATGCTGCTGCACTAAAGTCTTTGTCAACATTTCTGTTTTAAACCACACTTGAATGACTTCCAACAACCGTGGTCTTATATTTCATTTAGTTTTTGTTTGTTAGCAATAAGATGAAATAAAATGTGTACATTAGAGATTGGGTTTGGAATAGTTTGGTGCCGTTCCATGAAATTTGTCAATCCCTTAAACAAGATGCCATGTATGCAGTAGACACACAGTAGTTTTTTAACCCTTTAGCATCAGTATTATGGGTATTATGGATAGAATTCTGCCCTGAGAGTGACCCTGGGTGAATCCTGCCCTGGTTTCAGTGCACAGCGACTAGTACAGAAGCCAGCCTGCAGCACTTGGTGAGGTGGGCTGGGGGCATTACATGCCAAGATCTCCCTTTCCAGCAGTGCTCGCACTGAAGAGGGCACAACTTGAGATTCTTGACAGCTGCACATACAGGCTGTAAATAAAGCTTTGCTGGCCCTGATTATGCAGTGACTTAAAACAGTATAAAGTTTAAAAAATAGCATTGGTTGTTCAGTTTTATGTATTCAAAACTACAATATGAAGTTCACAAAGTTGGACACATCACTGCCATTTTGTTCTTTAGGTCCTTGTTACAGCCCCTGACACAGTTTGAACCGTTCCTGGAGGCTGTTTGGGCAGGGTCCTTGGCTATGCTCATGGAAGGAGCCCAGGGACTGGGGTCAGGTGGTGGGGAGGCACGGGCAAGGGGAAGGGTTACCTGTGCCCTTCCATTTCCCCACTGCACACAGCTCACACATCTGAGCCACGTGTCCACAACGGGTTGGGGATGTGTGAGGGAAGCTCCTTGTTCCTTCCCCTGTGTCTCTCTGACTGGCAACACTTGCACTTTGCTGCTTAGTTGCTGCATATAGTGATATTAGCACTGTTCAGAGCTGCTGAAGCTCTTAACAGAAGAAATGAGCACCATCTTAACGCAGATAAAGAAAGCAAATGAAAAAGCCCAAGGAAATCAAATTATTTCCCCAATGTCAGACAGTGAGTGTGTGGCACTGTCAGAAATAGTCCAGCAGTCCCCAGCTTGTTGCCTTTGTGTTTTCGATCAGCTCCACATCTCTTCATGGCAAAATTCAGTGTCAGTTTGATTCTTACACTTGCTTCTTGCAAGTGTTCTTACAGCCTAATAAGCCAAACCTACAATGTTGAAAGCTATCAGATTACGTGTGTTTATTTCCAGAGCTATATATAGCCGTCTGTATACTTACATACACCAAAAGACGTGGCCAAGCTCCAAGCGTGTTAGCGCTCATTGCAGCTCAGGGATGCTGGAGTTTCATTTCCTATGGCAAATGTCCCAAGATCCCATTTTTCCATGTCTGCTATCTCCTGCTTGACCACAGCCTGTCCCTAATTTCTCTTATCTCTCCAAGTAAACCCAGGGATTACTGAAATACGAAATTAGTTCTTTTCAGCTATCACTTCTTGCCTTTCTGACATGATTGCAAGCTCTTCTTCTGTTTGTTTTCTCCTTTTCCAGCAATCTTTTTCCTCCTTTCATGATCTGACTTTCTCTTCTGTCACTGCAGATCACAGCTGCTGAGTTCCAGCCACACTTTGGGGCGCAGAACAGGAGCTCCTCTTAAATGGTGTAAGAGGCAAGGAAAATGGTCTCTGTCTGTGGTTCTTCTTCCAGAAAATGTACAGGAGAGAGCAATGGTTAGTATATTTCCAGAGGCTACAAATAAATTAAAAAATTAACAAGAATTTGAAGGAAAATGTGTGAAGTGGGAACATGAGGGCTGAGTGTTGGAGCCAGAGCCTTGCCCCACTGCAGGCAGTAGGAGCTTTACCTTTGCCTTTAGTAGGAGCAGAACGGGACCCACACAAGTTTCCTGGTACAGTCCCAGAATTAGGAATTTTTGGCAGAAGATCCATGCTGCTATTGAGTTCCCTTTGGAGAACTGATTTTCCCTGCACACCACAATATATGGTGTTAGGCTATGTACCAAAACTGCTGGAACCTAGTTCAGCAAAATATTTATTTAGAATTCTCTGTGGCAGCCAAAAAAAGTTTAACACATTGCTCTGGTTAAAGAAAATTACCAAGCTATCAAATATGATTAAGAAATACAAGAAATGGAAAGGATTACAGCATGTCTTTGACAACTACTGGCTAAAATTGAAGAAAGGGGGACTCCAGCTCTGAAACCATTAGACGTGTCTAGTCTTCGTAGAAAGTGAAAGACATTGCAGTGACCAGGCTCTCCCATCTCTCTCTATGTATGCCTGTTACCTTCTGATAGAAGGAATTTGTGAGAATCGGTGTTCTCCCATTTTGAATATGTCAAAAATCTGGAAATGCCTTTAAAGAGCACAGCTGATGACTTTTTAGATTAGTTCTATCCCTTCTAATTTTCTACTAGCAAACTAAAGAAATCATTAATATACATTTACATTGTGAAGAATTCAGAGCAGCGAGGATTTTTCTGCCTTACAAGGCCAACACATAAAAACCTGTGAGGGGAAGGGGCTGAGAGAGGAAAGGAGGGTTGCTGTGGGTACAGGGGACCAAACATGAGAGGTCCTGGAACAAAGAGGAAAAAGCTGTCGTGACAGAGTCGGAACTGACAAAAATGCCAAGCCACAGATTAATATATAGACCAGTGAGATTCCTTAAGATGCTTAGTTAAAGCAAGCAAGGGAATATATCCAGCCAGGAGCAAGAAACAGAGGAGAGCCTCAGTGAACCGCAAGACAGAGTAGAGGTTCCAGACCACAGAGCTCGAGCAGCTCCAGCTGAGAAAGGTGTCTCACTGAAGCCAAGATGCTTGCAATTGTTTACAAGACCAGGTATCATCCATTTTAGAAAGTCACTGCTATAGCAGAGACCTACCATAAAGCAGAGTAAAAACTCTTGTGGAGAGAGCTGCAGCACACGACTGAAGCAAATGCTTCTGGAGGAGCAACGCCACACCCAGCAGCTGAAAAGCTCTGACGTTTTGTTCCAGTGGTGGCACATCGTATGCCATACCAAGAATGCAGAGAAGCCTAGCCAAACACACAAGAAAATACTAAAGGAAGAGAGAAGCTCAAGAAGCAGTTATTAGGAAAGTAATAACGTAATGGAAAATACGAGAGCGAGAATGAGTGCAACGTGGGAACCACGGGAACAGCTCACCAAATGAGAAGACTCCAATTACCAAATAGGCCAAACTGCCAAGAGAGAAGCTCAGTAAATTTCCATCTCAACGAGGGGCTCTGGGGCCTAAGAGCAGCTGGTGAAAGAAAAAAACAGAAAACCCAATGACTTTCATTTTTAGTTAATCTTTATCCCATCATTGATGGAGTGTTTTGCCATCCAGGCAGGAAGTGGAGACACCCACTCTTACAGGCGGGAAGATGTATTTGACATGAGGTATTTTCTGGGATCCTCACTGAAGTGAAAATCCCCTTACAGGCAAAGTCCATAAATATATCTGAAAGCCTGTATTCCTAGGACCAAATCACCACCTCTACCGAGGTGTGCTGAGAGAGGGTCAGGCCTCAGCGGGTGTGTTTAACCAGCATTCCCCAACGGAGCGGTGGCTGTGACCTCCTGCCACAGGCATTCAGCAGCCTCGGTGGGGTCCCTGCACCAGGGCTTCCGCAGCAGCTCTCCCCAGAACCTCCTTCCAATGGCAAGAGCACTCCCCAAAGGGTTCTGCTTCTCTGTCATTGTATAAAACTTGCCCTGACTCCATTAGTAAAAAGAAGCAAAAGCCTATTTTTGCAAAAAAAAAAAAAAAGCTGCCGTTGTCCTATGTGAAAAAACACTAGCTCATAGCACCCGAGGACACTTACTTGACCTCCTTGCTTCTCAGTAGCACCCTTTCACACTGGAAGGATGGGTCAAAAACACCTTAGAGACATCTTATAGGACATCTTTCTGTAGGGTAGAATCTACAGGTATGTCTTGAAAACCACTCTCTGTAAAAGAAAAATGGAGCCCATTTGGCATGAAGCTGTCCACACTCATATGGCACTCTCAGCCCGCTAGCAAAACCTCATCAGCACTAAAAATTGCTCACACATCTGGAAGGACCAGTCCAGTCATCTGAGAAGTATTTCATTCCTGAGCCACAGAGCCCTTTTAAAAGACATTCCCTTTCTTTTCTCAGCAACTGCGGGAGATGCTTCATTCTGCAGTTCATTAGTCCTAGCAAAGTCTTGCTAGCCTTTCTTGACCATCTCCACTTCCAGCCCCGGGGCTGTGTAGGTTTTCACAGTGCTGCCCTGCAGCCAAAAAAAAATGTGTTCCCAGATGTTCCTTCTGCAGTGACTAAAATACAGTTTTGGCTTCTGAAAAATTAGCTTCTGGCAACAGCAAGGGGCATTTGCAGAAGCCTCAGTCCTCCAGTTTCTCACCTGATGAGAGGTGAGCTACTGATGCTCAGTGGCTAACAGCGTGTTAAATCTCTGCCTTGGAGCAAAAGGACTTGTTCTCACATTAAAAATCTTATCAGATTTTTCTCCCCAATTATAGAAGCAGAAAATTCCATGAGACTCCAGATTATGACCTTCAAAATGATGCAAAATACAGTTGAGGCAGCTGCAAGAGCTCCATTCTTCCTCCCCAAACTTTGAAAGAGAGAGAAATAATGTCGTCATACTATGAATACTTATGAACTCCATCTTTGAGAAGAGAGAAAGTTAATCACAAAAACATAGATGATATGACCAACTTCACACATTTATCCCAACCATTAATAACAGATGATTGCTCTGATATGTCAGAAAGTTTCCTCCAACTGCCCATCAATTCTCTCCAGTGGTTTTAAAATATCCTGAGTCTCTTAACACACAGCATACCTAAATCATGTAGAACAATGGAGTAATTTAAACCTGAAAACATTTGTTGGTGATGTTCATCAAAACAATATCAATGAAAACAGAAGTTGCACTATTTCCCACTGTTTTGTTTTTTTTGTTTGAGTAAGTCATCATTAACAGAAGTTGCACTATTTCCCACTGTTTTGGTTTTTTTTTGTTTGAGTAAGTCATCATTGGATTTCTTCAGTACTCTTTAGCTCCCAATAAAGGAAAAAAAAATGGGGCTTATTGTTGCTTGTTTTCTTGGAATCTCTGGACTTAAGAAGAAAGCCAAAAGTATTGTCAAGGACAACATGGTATTTTTGTATGATGAACATTTAATTTCCAAATTAAGAATTCTAGATCAGGCATGTATAATGGCAGGAAAAATTTTCTATAGAGAGAGAGACTTTAAGTAGATTGCTTTTTCTGAAAATACCAGACAGATGAATATGTGGAATCCAAGACCAAAATACATTGGCAGTAACTTCAATGCTGATATTTTTACAATAGTAATATAATTAATTTTTTGTAAATCCCTTGCAGCTGTACCACCAACATAGCATAGTATTTTTAATAGGCTATTTTCATCACCTTATTTTTAGAGATGAAATTTTGATCCTGTTCTTCAGTTATTTAAAATTTGTTAGATATGTGAGAACTACTGTTGCAGGAAAGTAAATAATTCTGGGCACAGAATTATTTCAGAGCAACCCCTCCCCCCTGCCCACTCATGTAATGTAAAAAAGAAAAACTGAATAAAATCCTCCTATAAGCACTGATTAAAAAAAAAAACCTAGAGAAAAATTATGAATACACCTGAAAGATGAGACTTTTTCTGCTTGGATCAAACAAGTTCATTAAGCCAGATGTGCCTGGCTTATTCTTGTTACAGAGAGCTGTAAAAACCTCCTGCTTGTTTAGTTATCCGATGTTGGCTTAGACATAGTCAAAAGTTGAACAACAGATGATCTGAGTAACTGCACCATATTGACCCAAACACACATGCAACAGTTTAATGAACGAACATCATCAAAGCTGGGAAGTCCAGAACTTGTCAAAGTACCGAAATGAACTTTGGTTTGCAACCTCGCGTTGACCTGAAGTCCTTATAGGATCTGGGATTATTTTTAGCAGGGCTCCAGCCTTCTTCTGGTGCTCCAGGTTCTGCAGAGATAGATGGGCATTGGACCCCAGGACCTCCAGGGAGCGCAGGGGTGAAACCCGCAGTCTCTCTCCTGGACACAAGGGAGCTGCCACTTTTTGAAAGGCTCACAACCTGTATGAACGGCAATGGCAGGGCAAGGGACAGCAGGCTGGCACAATGATCTCCTGCACTGACAGAGTTAAGCCATTTTCTTTGAAGCAGGAGATGCCAAACCTTGCCTCAGTCTCCATTTTCAGACGCAAGCACGATATACTTTTTACCTCCCTTCAGAAACTGCTGGAGCTCTTTAAAGTTTTATGAAACCATCCAGCTGAGACAGACATTCACACAGACCAAAATGTAGACATCTCTGAAAGCAGCAAGAGGAAAAAAATGACATAAAAATACTGTAGTTTGATCTTTTTCTATTTTATAGTTTAGGGATCGCTTTTTTGTCTTAAGTACTTATGGCATTAGAATGTGCTTACAAAAAATAGCATTTATGGTTATCAGATGTTTAGCTTTGCTTTAAATTGGTTGGCCAACACATGCAAGCTAGCCACTGTTTTCCAAAGTATTCTCTCTTAATAGCTAATTTGCAATTATTTCAAAGTCACATATGTAAATATAACAGCATTCTTATTTGCCTGTTGGAATAAAATGGATTTTAATAAAATTTTTCAACAAAAATTTATATTTTATTCATTTACAAAGAACTGCAGCTATAACGTTTTTTATCTCAGAAAGTATTTTTGTAGTTTAAATACACATTAAGAAGTTGGACAAATATCCCCACATGTGTTAAGAAGATTTACGCTATTCTTGAAGTGACTTTATTGATTAGAAAATTATTTCCCTAAGTTTAATATTATTTAAATTTTTGTTTTGTTGGTTTTGAGTTTTTTTTTTTTTGGCAGGGGGTGTGTGGTTTTGTTTTGTGGGTGGTTTTTGGTTTTGTTGTTGTTTGGGGTTTTCTTTTTTTGTTGTTCAGTGGGGTAACTGGGGCAGTGCGAGGCAGATTGTAAAACAGAGCCTTCCTGTTAAAGTTTGGGCAGTTCATCTGGAGCATTTGCAGGTCCTAAAACACCACATTCACCAAAGCAGACTCCTGAGAAAACAGTGGCAATCAAAAGGTGTTAAATTTTCCAAGACATAAAAGCCTCTCTTCAAATCCATCTGGATATTTCAGTGACACGCTTCTTTATGTGAATATAACCTTCATTTTTGGCAACATCACCTCTACCAGGTCCAGTTTACTCTGCAAAAATCCCAGTAACTGTCAAACACAACCACGGGTTTTGCAGAAGAACTCCAGATTTCAGGAACTTGGTGACAGGGAAGGGGAGCCACACCTGGCTCTGGCAGCACCTCTGTGCATTCGCTCAACACCATTTTCTGCACTTCGGAGGATGGAAGAGATTTTGAAGGCCTTTAGTTTAGCAAACTTGGGCACAGGAATCTTCCTTCTGGGCTTCATACTCATTGCCAGAAGAAATGACGTGTACTAGCAACAGCCAGGCAAGCGTGCCTTTATCCTACGTGCAGAGCTAGAGACGATACATTAATCCACAGAGATGAGGACATGCGCCTACTTTAAGCAAAAGATCATTTCACTATCTTACTGATACTTTTGAGGAAATGCTGGTGCCTGTGGGAGCAGGAAAAGATGCATCACTGCTGTCAGACTGTCATCAAGTGGTAGAAAGAATCCCAGTGGCACCAAAGCTGCTTGTTCTGCGCTACGGGACTTTATGCGCTGAAGTTACTTCACTTGGCAGTCTGACAGGAAAAAAAGCAAATCTTCATTTTGTATAGCAGCAGGTAGCGTGTTACTCCAAGTTTGTAAATAATATAACAGAATAGTTATCAGAGAAATATTTGCTAGCACTGACAATCACTTCCTTGTTGATGTTAAGGGATTTATTTTCCATTCTTTCCTACGCCTCTCCAGTTCAGCTGCTTCCCTCATTTGACAATCTTCCATAAAGACTCTGAAGAAAATGATACCACAAAGCATTTGGAAGAGGTAGTGTTTACAAAGCATATAAATAGACTGTGCTGTATCCAGAGTAATTAGCTGTAAGCAAAGTAATAAAAAATGTGGACAACTTACAAGTATGCCAGATGACTGAAAATCCAAGATTTATTCAGATGTTAGGGATAGGTTGCATGCTATATGCATATAGGATAAATGCCACTGCATAAACCGAGGGCAAAAAATAAGCAATGGGCTACATTCAGACCAAGTGCATGTAATACAGCTGAAATACCAGTTGAGCCAGATGTTAATTTAATTCATGACCTTAAAAATACATTTCTCCTATCTTATGCACAGTGTGCAAGGCAGGATGTCTTTGCGAGACTATTTACTGAAAACTGAATTATTCTGAAAGAAGAGCCTTAAAAACCTTGAATTCTTCAGAACTTTGCCATTGCAAATACAATGTCTGAGGAAAATTATTTAGAAAAAGAACAGTAAGCACTGAGAATATACCTCGTTCCTATTGTGTAAGCAGCTAATTTGCAGTGAAAAACCCCAGACCTCCTTGCCCCCTGCTGTTATGTTTTAAAAATTAATGCAGGACTCCATCAGATCAATGTTTATTTCAGACAGGGAGTTTTTGGCTGAGCTGTAGCTAATGGCCTTGGCATGTTTTAAGTAGCATATCAGAATGATTCATCTGCTTTGGTAGTGCTGTATTATATTTTTGTCTCTTGTTTAGAGAAGTAATGTGTAGCAAGGGAACCTTTGAAGATTCAGCCTCCGCTTTGGGAGACAATTACACGTACACATGCTGTGATATGTGACTACAGGCCATTAAACACCAGCAGCTCTGAATTTACATGTTTTGTACACACCTCTGTTGATTTACCTCCTGTAGTCTAAAATATTAACTAATGCCCCTGCCTTGTACCTCCCAGAAGAATAATCCAGAAACAAAAAACCTCATCATTATATCATTCAAACCATTTTGTTTTTCTAAGGGTTGAAACGCATGATGCTAGCAGGAGCCTGCAGTGCTTCGTAGCCACAGTCACCAGAGCTGGTTGCAGAGGGAAGCACACGCATCATGGGGGGAGCGTTGTCCTCCAGCCCTCAGCACCACTCAGTGATTTCCAAGCACAGTATCAAATGCATGCAAAGTGTAACACATGCTCATGGTCGCCATAATGTATGCTGTAATATTATAGCAACCATCTCAGAAACCCAACGGTTTTTTGGACCATTGAGATCCCCTCTTGCTCTCCGAAATCATGTTTTACAGAGGCAGATTCAGAGCTGAGGTAGATCTGTCAGCTGGAGATAGATGCTGGCCGTGCCATCAGCTTCTCCCCTGAACTGCGACTCCAGTTAGGCACCATCAGCAACACTGTGGTTCCCCATGGGATGCAAGACTCATGGTCTTGTTTCATCTCATTCAGTGGCTTCCTCATCTCTCCCAGAACTGCCCTCTGCAGTGATAGTATAACTGTACCATAGCAGAGTCTGGCCTAGGCACCATCAGCAACACTGTGGTTCCCCATGGGATGCAAGACTCATGGTCTTGTTTCATCTCATTCAGTGGCTTCCTCATCTCTCCCAGAACTGTCCTCTGCGGTGATAGTATCAGATAACTGTACCATAGCAGTCTGGCCCTTTGCAACCTTGCATCTGTATTCCCTCCCTACCATCATGCTGTAGCGTGGAGTTTCTTAACATAAGACTGCTTCCTTCCCAGTCTGCTGTTGTGTAGTTCCAAGTGCTGTAAATGCAAAAAGCTTGATGGATGGTGACACTTCAAATTGCATTGGGCTTTTTTTTTTTTTGTCCTGTAGTGTGTAAATCTGAAGAGATTATCCTCCCAAACAATAACAGCTGTGTTACAACTTTTTCATTCTCAGTTACTTGGATTGACATTTCTACCACCACACTAGGCTCGACAGCACAGGCTTGCTGTTGTCTGCCTGAGCTCACACATCTGAAAGAATTGCAAACAGCAGTATACTACACTCTGATGGTATTCCTGCTCAATTTTAAAACAAAACCAGGAACAGTCTACTAATAGAAAGTAATTTCATTTTCCTGTTTAACTCAGCTGCCCCTCCTGAACATGTCCCAAATCCCCAGAACATCATTCTTTTGCATGTTGCTTCTCCTGCATGGAGCTTGGACCCTCTGCCTGGTGCCTCTTTCTGCTGTTTCCCTCTCCGTTTGTGCTGTGTGAAGCTGTAAAGCCAGATTGCTTGGGGTTCTGCTGTCATCGACAGCTGAGCTTTCCTGTGTTCCCTGTAAGGGGAAGAACACACACAGAGGTAATTACAGGAGCCAAGCAACACTGTGCATCTGAACAGCAATTCATAGAGCTGTGTCTTGTATGCGGCTGTTTTGAAATTACATAGTCCTGATGCAGTAGCCTTGTTGGCGTACTTTGATAACCTCTCACAAAAGATTTCAGCATAATCAGGAAAGGTTTCTTTGGCAAACTGATCCAGTGATCCTGGTTGTATGCAGGCAAAGACTTCATCTTTTTTCCTACTCTAATGATGTGGATTCCTCCCACCCCAGCAATTCTTAAACCGTATTGTATACCCATCTATCTTAAAGTTTCTTAAATATATACAAGGCTATAGCACTGTATATAGAGATTTAAAATAGAAGGGCAAAATGATTTTTAGTAATTTAATGAAAATCATAGAATCATAGATTGGTTAGGGCTGGAAAGGACCTTAGAGATCTATTATTTTTAATAAAAATTATTGAACTTAAATGCAACCCAATGGTGTCATTCAGAGGCTGAAAAATGCCATGGCTAAACCAAAGGGAACTATGACAACATTTAAAAAAATAACTTTTTCCCCATCATATTGGGGGCAGGGGGAGGAATCTTTCTTCCCTTTTCACCTGACAGCATATTTAAATCAGCTTATCCAGATGGATTATAGCTGCCCAAAATGCTTTCAAAGGGTTAGAAACAGCTCTCTATTCATGGGTTCTCATGACAGATCATACAATAACTTTATCCTGCCCCTGTACTTATGGGGGGGGGGGGTTGTGGGTTTGTTGTGGTTTTTTTTTTTTCCCCAAGACGTTCTGACATTTGTTAAATTACTTTTATGTGGTTTGATGACAGCATAATTTAGTTTGGGAAATGTTATAGCCAATGAAAATCTCAAATTGCTTTCCTGGTGACACAGGTAATGACATCTCACACCAGGGGTTTGTTTTCGTCTCTTCCCTTTGTCATATTTTCAGTTTTATTTTAGCTTGCAATTGTGCAGCCCTGAATGTGCTACAGTAGGAATTCACCACAAGAGAGGAATAGCAAATCTCTTACAAATTTCCCACCAGACAGCTTGTGTTGTCTGGATACTGTTTTGTATGTAAAGGAGTAAAATAAGCATTTACAAATAAGTTTTAGGGGATCGGTTTTAGTCTCTCAGTAGAGCAAGTCAGGCCGTGCTCTGGAATGATACTCAGAAATATGCTCATACTTTGCAGGTCTTCTCTTCAACGAAAGTGGTTAGGAAAACTTAATTTTTTGCCTAAACGTGATATATTTGCGAGTCCCTTGTTTCAGTGATGAAAGACCAGCTTTAAGTTGGCTCATTTCAGACTCTCCCTTCCACAGAAAAGCCAACATGAAAATAGGTTAGGAGAGGCAATGGGAGAGGAAAGCTTCTACGCTTTAACGCCTCAGAGAGGAGCCTGGATGTGGTGCCGGGCCAGAGGCACCACGCGCTGCCCCTGCTTTGCCATCCTTGTACCCAGGCTGTCGCAGGGTGCATGGCCACACTCCCAGGCCAGGAGCCCAGGCAGATGTCAGCGTGTCCCACAGCCACCACCTGTCCCAGCTCTGGCAGCACCTGCGGACCAGCCTGGGCAGCAGCTAAGCCAGGAGATGCAGATCAAGGGCCTGTATGCAATATTCCAGCACCCAACGGTGGCAGTAAAATACTTCAAACTGCAGAGTTAACAGCTCCAGAGCCTTCCAAGCAGCTACCCTGAAACACGTTATGCCGATTTACTTGAAGTTTAATCACATTGGGCACACACATCCTCTTTTTTCCAGTACGTCTACCTGCAAAAAGCTGCCTGTGGCTTTCAATACACAAATAGTTAAGGAAAGAGTTGCAGTCTGTAATGTCCTTTTCAAAGGGAGAGATATTAACTTGTTTTCTGCAGAGGCATCTCACAGGGACACCTCTCAGCTCTTTTGCAGTTTTATGTACCAATATTTACAATTAACAACAAATGCCCATGAGGGGAGTGGCAGGTCAGTGTTTCCTAGTTGTGTTTTAGAATTAACCTCAATAAAACCAAGGAGAGATAACTGTTTCTTCATTTCTTTGTGCCATCATGACTGAAGCAATAGCTGTCGATATGTTTTCAACAGCCACACAACATCGTCCAAAACAGAACACATTTCAGAGCAAGAAGATACACAAACAATTTTGGTGAAACATTTGTGTGCATGTGACAGAAATAGGAAAAAATACTGAGAAACCATCGGGCGGGGGGGGGAACAGTATGAAAATGCTAGCTGTTGAAACAGTTTCTTTGGGAAGATCTTGGAGATCATCTAAGTATGAATACTTACTGAAAAGATACATTTCTTTCTTTCATTTTTCAGATACTAAGACAAGATTTTATAGATGCTCTAGTTAAGTGTGACTGCTTTAGCGAATGGTTAATTCCACTGTTGGGTGTTACTCTGTACTGAAATAACCTTTCAGGCCTTTCTTGCAGACCTATCATGCAAGTGAAGAAAAATTGTACGAGAATGTTTGTCCCAAACCTTTGAAAGGTTAGTTTATAGACTCCATAGCTTTATACAAACAACTTCAAACCCTTTTACATCTGGAAGAAGGTACATGCCTAACTTGGAAGTTAGCAATGTCACATGTGTTTGTTTAGGAGGACATTAATTCTCTTTATGAAGAAAGAGGGTTTCTCACCCTGAACCTGACACTGTTTGCTTTCTCAGGGAGAATGAAGCATGGGCAGTTTACTTCCAGGACTTTGCAGCCAGGGCTGGTTTACAGCTTCCTTACGTGAAGGTGCAGAGACAGACAGACTGCACCCTCAGCAGCCTCTGGGCTGAGCTGAGAAGACCTTCGCCTGTTCCTACCTGGAGTCTCTGAACTGGGACATTCCTTTCCCTGAACATGAAAGTTGCATATGGGAAACATCATGAAGAAAACTCCACTAGTAATCAAATACCTTAGTCTTCAAAGATTCAGAATGGTATCAGGCTGACATAAAAGTGGAAATGGGAAAACTTAAGGTATCAGCCTGTTGTAGCTTGCTGCATCATGGGCTGCTTTGGGTGAAACAGATTTGGTGGGTTGTTTTCAATGCCAGTCTGCAGGTAAAGCATGTTGCCACGCCATCCTTAAGGTAACAAAGTCAGCATTATAAGGAGGTCTAAAAAAAAATCACTACCAGCATCACAGTTCAAGTTCAGCAGCACATGTCCTGCCTGGAGGGCCATGTTGTTTTCCCCAGCACATGCACTTCACTCGGCCGGACCAACGCAAGCACCAAGCAGCTGTGCTGAAGCATATTTTTGCTGCTGGTTTCTAATCTCATGGCAATGGAGCAAGCACACAGGCACTGCAACAGCATCGGTCCTGATGGCAGAGGCCTGAGGGGCCAAGGCAGGAAGCTATGCTGACATGAACATGGCAGCCAGGATAGCTGGACAGGGGACTCTGCCTTGCTCCATAAGACAGGGGAATATGCTGCATTACAGGTGAACACATAGACAACATAGTTGCACTAGGATTCATAACATTGCCCAGTTTTAGAGGATTAGTGAGTATTATTGTCATATGGAAATAATTTCCCTCTAGGAAAGTGAGAAATCCCTGAGCTGGAAGAGAAGAAAAGTTTAGGATTGTTTCACCATCACACCTTCCCTATTCTGGGTGCTAAGGGATGCCAGGTGCAGGGATGGCACCTCCCTCAGGCTGCCCACCAGCTCCAAGGCAGCCTGGACTCCTGTGCAGCATGGCTTTGCCCTCCGCAGTCCTTCCCCACACATGCAGCACTTGCTCTGGGGACTGAGGGACCACCCTGGAAAAAAAAAGGCTTTGGCAGGGCTTCAGCAGCACAGGGGTCTCCCTGTCCCGCAGGTCACTCAGGCCAGTGCAGTTATCTGGGAAGAGGATCTCCCCTCTGATCCACAGGGGACAGCAGTCAGAGAGGGGTGACCACGGGTGGGACCAAATCCTGCTGCACCTCAGGTGCTGCAGCCAGGTGTGCAAGGCTGGTTCAGAGACAGCCCTTTGGACACCAGAGTCCAAGGCAAATGCAATTGAGTGTACAGGCACCGTTCAGCTGCTTGTATTTCTCATGTACATTAAATTCTGTCCTCACTTAAATTAGTTTTCCTCTAACTGCAATTATTTCCATGATGATATCCTAGATTTACACTAATGAGAAGAGTAGAATCAGACCTGCTGAATTCCCTGGCAGTTGTCTTTATTTTGGTTCTTTTTTTTTTTTTTTTTTCAGCTCATCTAGTAACAAGGAGGCATGGAGCAGACTTACTCAGGAACATTTCTTTGGCCAACAAGTGACATTAACAAGAAAAATCAAAGGACATATTGTCATTCTTTACAATACATTTATAAATGAACAAAAATTCTTTGCATCTGGCATTTTAATTTAGGTGGCAGGTACTTTTCGTCATTTGCTCTGTCCATAATAGAAGGGCAATAAATGATCCAACAAAAACAGTTGACATCTATAAAGCATATTAAATATTGATGTCTGGCTTGGGACTTGGACAGGACTGAACTGGTGACAAAGCAAAGGAGCCATCTCCCAGAATGTTAAATAGTAAAAAACACCAGAAAGTATCTAGAATAAATGACTTTTCCATTTCATTTCCTGATTCAACAACCTGTTTAAGTGAATGAATATATCTTGTTGATGACTTTTCCAGCCTTGTTTTAGAAGAGGAAATGGAAAAGACTGTGGATGATACATTAAAAGCAAGGAGAAAGCTGTGTAAGCTTTGTCATGTTTCCTCTTAATTCTAGATAAGACTGAATTTCTTGTAGGAAGCTTATTGGAACAGGAAAATATTAGATTCTGAAAATAGCAACAGTTTGCAGCTAGTGACCTTTTGCACGGATTGTTTATGGGAAAAACTAAAAGGAAAAAAGTACTATAAGGAAGCCCAGGAAACACAGCATGTTTGAGAAGAACAGGAAGAGATGATGTTTGGCTAACAGTAGACAAGACTCTAAGACACATCTTATTGTGATATTTTTGCATGGTCTACTCAAAGGGCCAGGTACAATAAGAAGTTTGTCATGATCACTGTAATGAACAATTAATAAATATTTCACAGCAAGGAATTTCTACTGGTTTATGGTTTTGGGGGGTTCTCCCCTTTTGTTCCTCTTTCAAAAACAGGATATATGAGCTATATCCTTTACTGTTACAAACATGACTTCCATGAGAAGCACAAACGAGCATCCCATACAGGGAGGGTGGAGGTGGCTCCGGTGACGGTATCTCAGAACAGGCCACGGCGCTTGGACATCAGGACTCTTGTGGGTTTCCCATTTCTGACAGTCCCTCAGCATTGCTTTAGCAGAAAAACATAATTATTCATGCTTCAAACTGTATTCATGTAAAGCAGCCTTACCATAAATCAGAATCAGCCCTAGAAGTCTTTACAGGAAATACTACATGGGAAAAATGCACAGCCCTACAAATATAGAAACCTTTCCTCCCTCCTTCCATTTTCAAACCTAAATTTTCCTTAGACATATGAAGACACATATAATTAAGGACATTCAGCTGGCTGTAGGGATGCAAATTTGTAGCCTTACTCTAAGTTAGGCCATTGAAAGAGAAGTGGCAAGACAGACCACTCATCAAGGAGAACACCATTTATAGAAGGAAAGGAGGTGACACAGCACATCTGCCCACAGATCAAGCCTTGTACCTGCAACGGGTCCCATGACAGAAGTGACATGTTCTCCCCCCTCAGTCTTTGTCCAGAGCCTGCCTTCACCCAGATACCCTTGGCAAGGGTTGGATGGCAGGAAGAAACATCTTTTGCATTTGGATAGGATGATCAGGGGCTCTTGCGTTGCTGAAACATCGTACCCACAGCTTCCCAGAGCCTTACACACAGCAGGAAGATCACAGGGTCTAGGCTCAAGAGCAAGGCTTGCCAAGTTCATACAGTAGTTTTGGGGGGGGAAAGGGGCTTACTGGCATGTAAGTTTTCACAGCAATATAAACTAGTATCAAATTGCCTTGTGTTTTGTTGCAGGAGAGGAGTTTGCAGAGTGGCAGTTCCTCCAGGTTTGCTGATGAGCAGCAGCCAGCTCCTTGGTGTGCAATCGTGGGGGCAGCGGTGGGGCTGTGACTTGAAGCATGGTCCCGCTCAGCTCCCACACATCTGCAGGGCTCCAAACACATCCAGTACATCACTGCTTTTAAGTGAAATTCCATTGCTTAGTAGTTGCAATATGCAGCTACAAAGAACCATGTGTGCAGCCCTTCTGACACTTACAGACCTGGCAAGTCTCAGTGAGGAGACAAACTGTAGATATTTGCCATATTCCTCCTTTAGCAGGTGTTAATGTAGGCTGGCAGAGCCAGTGGAAAGCATCAAAGCTGAGCAAACTTCCAGCAAGTTCTTTTACATAAAAACACATATTACACAGCTGTCCCAAAATCTGCAGCATTTGAAGGAAATCAGTTGGGTTGAAAGAAGAGCTCTGTGCAGGTTAACTCTTTGCTGTGAGCCCTGGTTTTGCTCCTGTTGTGAGCACTAAGTAAGCTCCAGATTGCCATGGGATACTGGTTTCAGTACACTGGAGCTTCTGGAAGAGACCATACGCTCCCATCGATGCCACAGGAGACATGGGGATATTTGTCTCCCAAAGCATTTGTAAAGTGGTTAGATGTGAAAGAGCAGGCAATACCCCTGCGTAAACAGGGACAGAGCACGCTGTTGAATTGCACTTAATAAAGCCTTTTGCTCTCTTCTGTATGCACTTTACCTCTTCCTGAAGGCCTTGCATTTTCAAAGCACTCCTTTAATTTGAGGGTGGTTCTCATTAAATCAAAAGCAAATAAAAGTTGGTTTTCTCCCCTGCCTGAAGCCTGCCAGGGAGCAGGAGACTGCCCCACAGCAGCTCATGCCTGTTCCTGTGCTGCACAGGCAGGGCAGTGGTGGGGGACACCTCCTGCCCCCCGTAACCCCTCTGGCACACGCACCCTTCCCTGCGCTCCCCTGAGCCTCTGCCATCCACGGTCACAGCTGCACCCTTGCCCAGACACCACCGCTGCCAGACATGGGGGTGGCACAGAGCAGGGCTGAAAACCCACCATTGAGGTCATTTGTTCCTATGCCCCGGACAGGTAACGCCGGGTCAGTCCTACACAATCCCCCGCACTTCAGGGAAGAATTAAATAGCGTGCTTGGATGCCTTTGCAGGAAGCAAACAGGAGGCATGCATTACTTACCAGGAAAGACCATCTTTAAGTAAACTTTTCATGATTCAAGTTGTCATGCAGGACAAAGCCTGCTTTCACCAAAACATAACATATGAGATTGCTCCCCTTCCCTTAGAGTTCCTTCTTCTCCAAAGATCACACTCCTCCGTTCCTATGTTACCAAAGTGATACTCCCAGAACAAGCAAGTAATAGAGCAGCCATTCCAAAACAGTGGGAATGCTTTCCTGTAATACAGTTTCTTGCTGAGTGGTGAATTTAAAGGAGGAAGAGGTAAATTCACCCTTATTTTATTCCATGTGGGGGGGGAATAAAATAATGTTGCTACTCCAGGGTCAGCAGATTAGTTATTTTGCAGCTCTTCATTGACTGCTTCCCCTGCCTTTTCAAGGCCATAGGAGATATTTTTATTATCAGCTCCATGAATGGAAATATTGCCAGTGGTGTGCAGGGATGAACACTAGTGAGCAGTCCCAAGGTTATCTTAATGCCTACATGCTAGTGTTTGAATTCTTCCACTACAGATTCTGTAGGGCAAGTCCAATTACCCTGCTGTTGAATGCTGCTTATTCTGTTGCAACAGTAGAAAACCAAGCTGACCATATGCCTCACGAGGCCATGGCGTTGGTCTGTCTGCCTCTCTGCAGTGGACACAGTGTAAGACAAGATGGAAATACTCTGCAACATGCTGTACTCTCACCAGCTGCTCTCAGTGAAGCTTCTGATCTAAAAATCTAGACATGACCCAGAGTTTTCTGTTGAAAGCTGTAAAAGCTCATTAATATTTCTTATTAGTTTGCAGGATAAAGTTTGTGAACTCACTGGTGAGTAAAATTGCATTAAAACAGTTATTCCTGTGTCTGAGCAGCTGATTTGGCCCCACACGCCTGTCAGCTTTCTGAAACAAACCAAGAACATCTTGCCTTTAAAGGCAAAAACCCCACACTTTTTTCTAATACTGTATTCACTCAAATATATTCCATATTTTTAACATGGCAAAGAAAGTCCTCAATATATCAGAATGCTCTCAGTTCCCAACGAGCTGAGCTGTTCAGCACCCAGAAGGGTAGCTGAGATAATATGACAGATCTGGGGAAAGCTTTAAATTATTTAAACTAATTCTCATGATGGTGCAGGTTGAGGCAAAGGCACTTTGGATGTGAAAAATGAGGACTTATTTCAGCAGGCAGAAGTCCAAATGCTTTGCCTGTTTGCGCAGACTGAAATCACTCAAATACAGGAGGACGTGGGGGAACGGCTCTGACCCTGCACACCCCCCTCAGAGCAGGTAGTCTGTGCTGAAGACAGACACGCCTTCACTTCTCCCATCTGAGGTGAGTTTCAAGACAGATTACTGGAATTCACTTATAACATAGAACTTCAACTCTGTGTGGTGTAGCACAACTAATTTCAGTGCTGGAAACTCAGGGTACAGAGCTGCCCACTGCCAGAACAGGCAGAAAAAGTTCTTCCCTTTCATCTGACAGCCATTTACCATGTGCCAAGGTACGTAGTGGGGGGGATTTAGAAACAGCCCCATGCACAGTTTGTTTTTCCTGTTAGACTTTTTTTTTTTTTTTTTGGCTTTTCACCACCTACAGAAATCAAAGTTTTTATTTTTATTTCCTTTCACAAATCTCCTGCAATTGACAGAGTGCAGGAGCAGTGACACAGCACACACAATATAAGCACAGCAAAGGTGCAACTCTGTTCTTCTTGCCTTATTCTACACCAAGACTACAAGAGAGAAAGGACAGTAAAAAAGCCCAAGCACACATCTGCAGTCACAAGTCTATGTACAACCATTTTGCAATATTCACACATATGAATAGCTACAGTCACATACAGTGGCAGGGCACTGAGACAGCAAAAGAACCCATTTAACTGCATAGAATAGCTTTCCAGGCATTCACATGTGAGTGTCATAGCAGAGAAAGGAAACAGTAGAGAGGACCCAAATAGGGACTCAAAGTCCCCATCCGTATGCAACATCTGCATTAGCAGCTGCATTCAACCAGCCATCAGAAACTGCAGGGTGAAGCATGTCCATTTCTCTCCAAAAATAACCCCAACATAATTCTATAAAGAATCAACTTTGTTAAAACATATTGATCCTACTGAGCATGACACTCCAGCTACACGATGCAATAACAGCCTTACTTACCCATTACTTCTTACAGAGACACCCAAAATAGCTGCCCAGGGCCAGCCCTCACTGCACTAAAGAGCAGCAGTTCTGCCAAGGACCATCTCAGCAGCCACCCCCCAGCAGTAAGGGGGGCTGCCTCAGGTCTGGGCAATATATGGGGAGCCAGCTGATTGTTTGGGACTGATCAGTGTAATTAGAGACAATACATCTCAGCTGGAGCTTTACCCAGGGCTTCTGCTGAGGCTGTTTCTCATAAAGAGGGTCATGATGTATTTAATCATCAGTCTATATTTTTTATCTTATTCATATCTGTGTTATTTAGATTTTTCTGCCTTTTTCAACAGCAGACAACATGCAAGGGGGTGGGGGGAAAACAGCCCTATCTCATCAAAACTACTGCACCTTCAAAAACAGCTAACAGGGGGTTAAAACCTTTACCCAAGCAGTCAACTTCCCTTACCCCAGCTTTTGAGGGGAGTGAATATATATATTTACATTTCTTTTGAACTTCTAAATCAAGCTGGAAGAGGTTCAAGTGCCCAAGAGCAATATATTTTAGCTGCTGGGAGATAGGAAATTTGCATACACATTCCTGTTAATATGAGTAAGCAAGAAAAGAAGGCACAAACTCCACTTCTGCATAAAGCACATCCATCTTTATGCTAAAGTGATTTATGAGGTAAAACCATCTGCCTGTAAGCACCTTTTAAAGTAGAATCAACAACTGCTAATAAAGCAGCTATTTAGAGAGATGGATAAATAAATTGTTGTAAGCAGGTGCAGCTCAGTTTCAGTCCACAGCAGGGACACACCTGTACCAATGGTGAACCTGGGCCATTGTAAGTGGCACCTTTCAAAGTAGGTTCAGAATTACATCCGATGTTGGGCATCATCACAGTATCTTCCAATATGATTTATGTTATGGTACTGGTGGTTTTCTGGGATCTGCAGGAATCAAAAATGCTTCTCCTGAACGAAGAAGACTGCACTGCGCCGAATGATGGCAGAAAATGTCCTGCTGCATGCCCTCCCATCCTGGATTTGCTTAGTTCAACCAAGCCTGAGGCCAAAATAGGACAGCTGGTTGATAACCCATGTTTGTCTCACTAAAGGTGACATCGTTACTCAAAGTGTAATTTACTGAGGAGATTCCTCTACTGACAGCCCCTGTGCACTCTTCAATACAACCTGACGCTGTACAATAGAAGCTGTGCCCAGGCCTTTTTTCCTGGATATTTTTGTACCTGTGCGTTGAAAGGGCATGAGAATATTTCATGACAGGATGTTCCTAACTTCTCTGCAGACATGTCGTGTATCTGTGCAAGTCACAGAGCCACAGAGTGGTTTGGGTTGGAAGGGACCTTAGAGATCATCGAGTTCCAACCCCCCTGCCATAGGCAGGGACACCCTCCACTAGACCAGGTTGCTCAAAGCCTCATCCAGCCTGGCCTTGAACACCTCCAGGGATGGGGCATCCACAGCTTCCCTGGGCAACCTGTTCCAGTTTCTCACCACCCTCACAGGAAAAAATTTATTCCTAATAACTAGTCTACATCTGCCCTCTTCCAGTTTAAATCCATTACACCTCATCCTGTTGCTGCATGCCCTTATAAAAAGTCCATCCTCTGGACCTGCTCCAACAGGTTGACATCCTTCTTTCATTGGGGGGCCCAGAGCTGGATACTGCAGGTGGGGTCTCGTGAGAGGAGCAGTTACACCTCTTAGTCATCACAGCACAATATGAATTTATGTACAACCGTACTACAATACATTGTTTTGGCTTAAGAAATAGTGCACATTGAGTACTATATGACACGCCAGAGCACAGCTACTGGTGAACTTTTTCAAAGCAAATGGAGAGGACACTGCTATTTCTAAGTCCTCTGTCTGTCTGCACCAGCAAGCCAGCCCTGTGTCCAAGTGAAAGAAGAGGGCCACAACATGATGAGTGTTGCTAGACATTCAACCCTTGCCCCTGCAGTCCAAAAGCAGCAGTGTCGGCCCAGTAATTGCTGACAATGCTCCAGCTACCTATAAGGATAACAAGCTTATCGCTGGAGTGCACTACTAAGGAGAGCAGGCAATCTCCTCTTCCTGCCTTTCAAACCTGCCTGGGACTTCAGGGGAGGCTGGAGAAGGGCTCTGGCGGCAGCAGCAATGGTCATTGCGCCATCCTTCTGTCTTGCTGGCATGATTCCTCTGTTTCTTCTTCAGCTTTGAGGTTAGCCTGGCATTTGGAGCTGTGGGTGCAAGTAGTGGAGCATCCTCTAGAAGTGTTGAGCCTTTTGTGAGGTGTGCAGACACCTCTGCCCTGTCTGAAGTGCTTCTTCTGGGCGCAAGAGTGGGTGGCAAAACCAATTGGACAAGCCTCTTGGGCAGGCTGGCGCCTGGAGCAGGAGCGTGGCAAGCAGTTTCTGGGAAGGACATGGGCAAGTAGGAGCTTGTCCAGTTTCCAATTTTGCCTCCAGCAAAAAGAAGGTCCACAGAGGCAGGGTGAGTCAGTGTGCTAGAAACTTGGGACAATTGCAGTTTATGGAATGATCCTATAGGCCTTCAACTCAAAAGAGCCACAAAGAAGAAAAAAAAGCATGCAAGGCAAAAAAAAAAAAAAAAAAAGAAAAAAAAACCCAGTAAGACTGCTTTCATCATCAGCAAGTGTTCCAAATCCTCATGAGAAACCAAAACAGCTGCCTGAACTAGGTCTTCCCTGCCTCAGAACCCAGTGGAACCCTAAACCATCCTGGAAACCAATCTAGAACCATAAAGCAATCTAGAACTTTCAAGTGAGCTAGAACATGCTCTAGAACCATAAAGCAATCTAGAACGTAGTCTAGAGCCATCACTTGGGATAGGACCTGCCCTGGAACCAAGAAGCGGTTCTGAAACTTGTGAGCTAAACCATTATTCCTCTCTGGAACCAGCAAGTGACCTGAATCCGAACTGGCAAGCTGTGACAAGAAGTGATCTAGAACTTTCAAGAGAGCTAGAACCCACTTTAGAACCAACAAGTAACCTAGAACCCTCCCAGAACTAACACGTAATCTAGAACCTGATCTAGACCAATAAAGCTATCCAGAACCTGATCTAGAACTTTAAGCTGAGCCAGAACGTGATTTAGAACCTGCCCTAGAACCATGAAACTATCTAGAACCCGATCTAGAATGACTTCCCCCCTGCCAACCCCCCAACTCCAGAATTCAGACCTGCTCTGACTGCACCAACACCACCCCAGCTCTACAAACAACCGACTGTAAAGGACTAACTGCCTGTCAAAGCAGTTGATGAGGGAAGGCCTTGACATGTCTCAAACATCTTGGTTGTAAAAAGGCAATAGGCAATAATTCTATATCTTGCTGATCAGAAGAAGCGAAGAACACACCAAAGGCTTTACTCCCCTCGCTAACCAAGGATAAACTTGCTTAAAAAGGTCGTTGCCCCCAGTTCGAAGGTGCCAACAAGGAAAGTTCAGCAAAAGTTAATCCATTTCAGGGTCTGCACCACCAACAACCCAATTGGTTGTAAGGTTTCATGCTACCCTCCCTCCTCTTATTAAGGAGACAGCCCTCCTCCTTGCGCCTGCCCTCGGGTTCAAGTGCTGAGCACACACGGGCGGCTGCGGGGCTCTGCACGCTGCGCTCAGGACGCCTTCCCACGCCAGGTGCCTCTGGTGCAGGGAGATCTACACAGTGTGTATATGACTGCCAGCTACAGACCTGATAAGATCTAAACACCCACTTTTCACCTCTTTAGGTGAAACGGGTTAAGACCATATGTTTACCTTTACTTTTCCACATTCTAGAGCACATAAATACACACCAGATGTGTGAGAGGGGATGAACTCCTGTTAGACTGCAAAAAGCTGTGTCAGAGCCTGCCTTCACATTTCCAGCTGGCTCTGAGGATGCTTTTGCAGTGGCTGGTACTGGGGTGGGGTCTTCTGCTCCCGGCGCTCTGGGGAAGCAGCTCAGTGTCTGGACCTGGTTGGGGGTGGAGCTTCCTCTTCACATTTCACCATCAAGGACTTGAGAGCATCTGTTCTAAGTACAATATTCCCAAGAAGTATTTCACTGCAGGCTGTCCCCTTTGGGACTCAGCCTCCTAGAACTAAAGCACAAGTAAATTTAAAAGGTTAAATACAGAAGATAGAAGCAGCATGAATATTTTAACCAAAGTGAAGAAGAGATCAGAGTCTTGCCTTGGCAAGGCATTCATGGTAGTTTCATACATCATTCTGCTCTCAGTAATTATTAATGAATAGTATGAAGTATGTGAAATTTTCATTTGCTTTCTCATAGTCTTACATTTCTTTTTAGTTAGTTATTATCTGTCTAATGAAGTTAACTTTATACTTCATATCAGAGGACTCAGTTATTAATGTGTGGAGGACCATGTTTTCTTTTTTTTCCACCTCAGAACTAAAATGTTTTTTCTCTGTTTATCTTTACAGGCTACAAAACTCTCAAGGTATTCCTTCTGTAGTTTTTTATCAAAGGAACATGTGTCTTTCATTTTCAGAACATTATATAGAGGTATTGTGCCATGCATGAAATTTTTATTCACAATAAATAATAGTTAATAAAGAAAAAAGTACTCTAAACATAGAATTAAATCATTCAAGTCAGTAGGAACAGCAACAGAAGCTGGTTTGTGCTGTTTATTAGAAATATGATACTAATAATAAATGATCTGCAAAGACACCACAGAAAAATTTTCCCTGAGCTTAGTAAATTTTAATGATGATTTTGATGAAAAATTAGGGTATTTAGAGATAATGAACAGTGCAGGTAATGATCCTGCTTACCATAGAATACATTTACTTAATAAAAAGTACTCCAGAAACACTATTAGAGTGCCTTTATTTGACTGAGTCCAGCTGGGAACTACACATATGTTAACAATAAGATTCGCAGTTAATTGGCAACAGCTTAAAACATTTGAGAAAGGTTGCTCTGCTCAGGAGGACATAATCCACGTCCACGGAAAGTCATATTTGATTCACAGATGCAGCTCCATCTTGAAGGCAAGCTCCTGTTGACGATTTCCAGCAGAGCTGGAGCTGAGGCATCTCCTGTCACACAACCAGCCATTTGCTTGAAGCCTTTCAGGACAGAGACTGGGCTGGCCATTCCTCATACACATGGGGACGTGCAAGTAGTGCCACTGCCGACAGCAACCGAGCCACTTTTCTTACACAAAACTTCTAAACAAAATAAACTCTCTTAGTAAAATAACATTTGTTGGAGCCATCAGCTCATGCCAGAAACAGCAGAAGGTTGCTAAGAAGGTCTAACCCAAGAGGATGTTTACAGTTTATGATTTGTTTAGTGTTTATGGTATAATTTATGCCATATGTTCTCTTATTTACAATTTTCCATGCAAACCATTTTCTATTAAACGTGGATCACAAGGAGCTTCCTAGCTCTGCGCCTTCCCCCATAACATACTCCTTCATTCAAGCTGGGATCGTCCTTCCATGGCGATTCATCACTGATCCCTTGAATTTTTTATTTGGTCTCTGGCAGTGAAAAAATGTTGCAGCTGATGAGCCTGATTTACTGAAGCCTACTCTGACAGAACACACATGGAGTATGGAACATTAACTTGGTTTTCCGATGACCTTCTCTATTCAACCAAGAGACAACCTCCTTTGGAGGCTGTTTCCAGCTGGGAGCCTGGGACACTCTGGAGTGAGTCTTTCAGTAAAAAGCAGCATGTTTTGTGTTATTAATCATACTGAGATTGCAGCAGCAGTAGTACATTAGTGAGAATAAATTGCCAGAAGTAGTCTGAAGTGGAGGGCTGAAGCCGTCAGCCACCGCAGAAGGGTTTTTACATTTCTCTTATCCTCCTTGAAGGGCCTGAGTGTCGATATTTCAGCATACAGGGGAAAATCAGGGAGTAAGCCACAAAGGCAGAGGGAAGAGAAGATTTGAAATGGCTGAAATGTCAGATTGACCAGGGCATGGCTTTTCTTGCTTGTCTGAATGAGATCTCACTCCTGCGATACAGCAAATACTTCAAAATCCTTCTTGTGTCTGAGACGGATGAGAGGCACTTCCTTCACTGACAAAGGTGTACTTCTACTGGCCCTTTCTATTAGTTAATGTATTATCAGGTGATATCCATGCAGCATAAATAACTGTGGGAACTGAATGGCTCCTAGTTTTTACACCAGTTGAATTTTTAATAATAATCTAGTAGGATTTTTTTTTTTAATGAATAACAGGGCCAGCAATTAGCTTTGAAAAGTCAATAGTGAGTAAATTAGACCTACAATTCAGAACAAACAAACACGGAAAAATTCTGATATTTTTCTAAAGTGGTTCTTCAGGCTGCTTCCACAGTAGGTGTTGATCCTATGCTTGATGGCAAGTGTTTCTACACAACTTCTAATGTCTTCCCACTGTACCTGATGATGGTCTTTCATCCAAAGAGCAAAGAATTGGCACTTGTAATGGCCAGACTTACAATGTTCAGTTTGATTTTTCTGCTTACACCTCTGCTGGACTTATTGTTGATGTTCATACATCATGTCTTTGTGCAGAGCCTGCTTCCTCTGTACCATTCTCATCCAGAAAGAAATGGGAGACTGTTTGGGCTGACATTGCCCAGAGTTTTTACTTTTCCAGGCAGTGCAAGCCTTTGCCTTGTTGTAAAATAAACTTTTTTTTTTTTCCTCTTGGTGTTCTTGAGAGCAGTGTTTGTAAGCCAATCAAAAATGAAAGATGTATTGGTGGATTTAGGTTAACACAAAAATGCAAAACAAAAGACAAGAAAAAGGTTGTCTCAAAGTCCTTTGCATGGTCCTTTTTCTTTGTCCTGTGACAAAAGAATATGTATAGTGGAAACTGCTTCTGGGTGTGAAGTTTATGTTTATTTCTCTCACATTTTAGCTGTGTTAAAAGGATAACCGTGGGTTGGAAAAAGGGAAAAGTCCCACGTGAGTGTAACTGTGGTTATACTGGAATGGTGCAGGTCTGTCCTCACTCCAGTGCTGGGCCCACTGGGAGCACTGGTTTCTCCCCAGTGCCTGCTGGTGCATGGCCTCACCCTGGGCCTTCCCTCTCCCCACACTGGTTCCTGGGACGCAGCCCCACTCCACAGTGTCTGCCCCTCACCCTCGACTGCTTCGCCTGCGGGCATCGTCTGGGTCAGCGGCGTGTGGCACCGGCACCATCACGGGCTGGAGGGCTGCTGGAGATCCTGCACAAATGATGCACAGGGTCTCTGCTGCCCTGCCGGCACCACGGGCGGGAGCCCAGGCTGTGCTGGTGTCATCTGCACCCTGGGAGGTGAATATTTTTTTATCTACCAAAGTCTTTTTATTACACAGGTCAGTGAAGTATGATAATATTAATACAATGATTTTATTTTAAATATCCCTGAAGATAATCGGTGGGCAGGAGAGAGCACCTTTACTCCCGTAAAATGGAGTCAGCGATGCTCGGCTCACAGTGCAGCGCAGCACTGCACGTCACTAACTGTCCTGCCTTTTTATTTTTTACCACAGCCTATTCTTAACTCCCTCTTGCACATGTACCTATATTTTTTAAGGATCCTCACTTAAAAATAGATCAAGGGTGCTAATTTAAGTGTAAACATAATCCATCTGACATTTTTCAAGTAAATTCTTTAATGATTTCACTGAAATCAACGCAGCTCACTAACAGTTAATTAAGCATCTTCATCCAGTGGACCACAGCCTATAGAATAAAATGATGATAAAATTAAGGAAACATAAAGAGTTTCTTTTGATCTGGAGTTTTTCCCCGCCAGAATGAGATCACAAATGCTTCATTATGTTTTATAGACTGATGGAAGTTCAAAGCTAACACTAGACAGAAATTGGTTGTCGTCACTGGATTAAATATCTACGATTCAGTCAGATATGGTTGTTGGCTATGATAATTCCTGCACGAGTGCATCCAAGAATAAAAACAGCAAGTATGTTAGTCATACATAATCACAAAAATGTTTAGGCTTCCCTAGGAGCATCATTACTACCTGCAGGAATAAGAATCAGCGTTTTACTATGGAATGCTGGAAACAAAATAAGAAGCATGACATGGGGGACATTTGAAAAGATGCAAGTTCCATCTAATATGCAGCTGTCCCCAGCTGACTGCAGAGGGACCAAGGATGTGCCCCTACGCTGACTGGGTGCAGCAGCAAAAGCCCATTCTTGACTGTATTTCCAGACAAATACCTCTGCAAAAGCTGTCTGCAGAATGGAGCTGGGGATTCAGGAACAAGCCAGAGCACCGGTACAGAACCAGATGTGAGGGAGCCACTCCCTGTGAATGCACAAACCCTCCACGGCTGAGACCCGGCTGTCATGCCGCTCAGACTCTGAGATCTGAGAGAAACGAGTAAACAAAAAGGAATTGGTCAGGACTATACGTCCTTTCCAATGAGTTTGGTGTAAAAATATTGTTCTTCATTGCTTACATGTGTCTTCAAAAATTGTGTGCTGCTGAAAATACCTGCAAGTTTTGTAGCAGTAAATATGTAAAAGCCCTTAAAAATACATATGTGAGCACTTGCTTTGAATACTAATCATAAATGGAGACCCTACACCTTCTTTGGGAACTGGTTAATAGAGCTGTTGTGTTCTCTGGACTTCTTGAGAGGATTTTTTTTCACATCAATCCATTCTTTGTTTTCTGTTGGGAAACACGTGAATGAGTTCTGAATATATACATATGAAAATACATATAATTGCATATGGTGGTTAAAGGAAGTCTACAGGAATCGTGCTGATATTAAGCAAACCATTTTTTAAAATTAATATCTAGTATAAATTAATATGACATAAATCACATCTAGCCTGAATCAGCTTTAACTTACTATAGAAAAGGTATCGATATATAGTGTAATGCAGAATGGAGAATAATCGAGCTGACTTCCATTTCCCTGAGATCTTTCCATGGATGTTACAGCTGCCAAACTTTTCACAGCTAAGAGTTGTTATGGCCATTTTTGGTACCACTATTATCACAAATTATTAATAACATAGGACTATAATTAATTTCATTGGATACTGCGATGTAGCAGCCTAGAGAGTTTAATCGTGATACCTATAGGAGAGCAACTATGTTTTAGAATTTTGAACAGAATCAACCAGATTTGAGAATGTCTGCAGATAAAAGACAGAAACAATACTGTGCTTCATTTCATTTCCTCCCCCATTTCCAGTGCTAGTACTAGAACAGTACTACCAAGAATATTCCTGTGTAAGTCACTATAAGTATCACAATGATGTAAACTCTTTTATTTTCAGAAAAATTAGAAGTATGCAGACCAAAGACATCATAAATGCTTTCCTGAAACTGAATCAAACAACTTCCCTTTGGAGGTATTTTGCTATCACACCTCTACAGCGAAGTTGGTTGTTTTCGTTATTCCT